>NW_007079822.1:2323-3240 GCF_000164805.1 Carlito syrichta | reverse complement strand
TCCATTCACCTCAGCCTCCCAAAGGCGCGGGATTACAGGCTGAGCCACCGAGCCCGGCGCAAGTCATTTTTATCTAGGAGGCAACCCCAGGAAACACAAGAGGGAGGACAGGGAAGGGAGACGAGACGGGGAAGGGAAGCAGCTGCTGACCGCTGTGTTACCAAGCAAATGACCCCGTCTGCTTGGAATCTGGAACTGGAGCCTGCTGGGGACATCTGAAGGTGGCGTGGGACGCTGCTGAGAGGGGAGGTAGGTGGCCTTTTGTCCACCAATTCCCATCCGTCCAGAGATACTCTGCGGAAGGCAGGCCCACCCCCAGCACTTCTAGCCTGAGCGCTCAGGGCCGTGCAGCCTTCAACAGCCCCGGAGAAAGCCCTCGGGCCAGGAGCTGCACCTTAGCGGCATCTGGACATCAGTGAGAACCTGCTGAAATGGCCTGGCCGGAGGGATTTGAATCGGGCCTCCACAGCTTCTGCCCCAAACCATTAGCTGAATAATTGGATACAAACGTTTCCATCGCTTCGTATGGCCTCAAGGACAAAAATCCAAACTTCCGAGGTGGTAAATGCAACCACTGCGACCCAGTTTTGTGTCCTGACGCTACATCAGAGATGACAGGCTCAAATGTCTACAGAGGCCGCTGGGCACAAGAGACAAAAAGCAAGTCCAGTGGAGGGGGAGTAACACATTGTTCTCTTGATATTCTTTCCTTTTCTTCTTTTTAATAGAGATGTGAGTATGGCTCGATCTTACTCTTTCATAAAGAAAGCAGTAAGCGGCCGTGCTCAGTGGCTCAGCCTGTAATCCCAGCATTTGGAAGGCCGAGCTGAGAGGATTGCCTGAGCCCGCGGGTTCGAGACCCACCCGGGCAACTTGGCGAGCCCTCATCTCTACAATAAATAAAAAATTAGCTGGGC
>NW_007079822.1:0-1291 GCF_000164805.1 Carlito syrichta | reverse complement strand
AGGCAATCCACTCACCTCAGCCTCCCAAAGGCGCGGGTTTACAGGCTGAGCCACCGAACCCGGCTGAAATCTGGATTTTTATACTGATTGAGTAACTATTTAAATATTGCTGATCAGGCCAGGTACAGTGGCTCATGCCTGTCATTCAAGCACTTTGGGAGGTCAAGGCGGGAGGATTACTTGAGGCCAGGAGTTACTTGAGACCAGCCTGAGCAACGTAGTGAGAACTCGTCTCTACAAAAAATAAGTTAGCTGGGAATGGTGGGGCACACCTGTAGTCCCAGCTACTTGGGAGGCTGAGGCAGAAGTGTCACTTGAGCCCAGGAGGTTGAGCTGTAATTGTGCCATGCATTCCAGCCTCGGCAACAGAGGGAGATGTCTTTAATTTTTTGATATTTTTAGAGACGAGGTCTCACTATCTTGCCCAGGCTGGTCGCGAACTCCTGGCTCAAGCGATCCTTCTGCCTCAGCCTCCCAAACTGCTGAGATTACAGGCGTGAGCCACCATGCCTGGCTGTTGCATTATTTTTTAAACTATACCTTTTAACCCATATGCAACACACATATATAACACTTAACTCACTGCTGGGCACTTCTAGGCCCTTTTCAAATATTAATTCACCTAATTTAAATCTCAAAATAGCTATATGAGGTGGAGGCTGCTTTTATTCTATTTTCTCGATAAGGATATAGGGGTGCCGAGAAACCATCCAGCCCTAGAGGCTCCGAGTCCCCCCACCCGGCCTCCACGTCTCTGATTGGCTGATTGGCCGCTGCAGGATGAGAGAGGCAGAAGCCGGCCGGATGCGGCAGGGTCCCGTCCTAGAAGGGCCAAACTCACGTCCTCTGCATCCCATTGGCCAGAACTCAGGCACATAACCCCGCCCAGGGGCGGGGGACGCTGGGAAATGTAGTCTTCCTGTGTGTGCCGGTGAGGCCATGGCTTTGTGGCTGACATAGTTCAAGAGTGGCTGGCTGCTCAGGGCCAGGTACTTTATCCAGGTTATGCTATTCTGTACTGGTAAGAAGAAGGAAGAGAGAGAGAGAAAGACAGAGACAGAGAGAGACAGAGAGACAGGGACAGAGAGAGAGAGAGACAGAGACAGAGAGAGATAGAAGAGAAGAAAGAAGAAAATAATTTTCAAATAAAACTTTTAACACATACATTCTTTACATATTTAAATTAAATATTTAAAATACGTTATAAAGCCGGGCTCGGTGGCTCAGCCTGTAATCCCAGCACTTTGGGAGGCTGAGGTGAGTGGATGGCCTGAGCCCGCGGGTTCGAGAC
>NW_007079821.1:0-1092 GCF_000164805.1 Carlito syrichta | reverse complement strand
TTCCAAGTAGTTGGAACTACATGCACGTACTCCATGCCCGGTTCATTTTTTTTTATTTATTGTAGAGATGAGGTCTCGCCATGTTGCCCAGGCGGGTCTCGAACCCGCGGGCTCAGGCAATTCACTCACCTCGGCCTCCCAAGGCGCGGGATTACAGGCTGAGCCTCTGAGCCCAGCCCACATTTACTTTCAAAGACTTGCAGGTTTAGAAAAGAAATACCTCACCTCCAACAGCAGTTGGTAAATTAGAGTTTTTAGATAATAGTTCCTACTCAGTAAGGAAAAAAAGATGGAAGATGACTTATATACATAGTTTCTGTTAACATTGCAAGCAGACGTTTCCTTTTTTTTCTTTTGCAAATATGGAAAGATGATGTTTATTGCAAATTAGCACATAACATGCATGCAAGGAAGTTATTCTGCTTGTGTCGTCTTTAAATATGCCTAGAAAGCCTTCTATCTATCCAGTGGACGAACTATCCTTCCAACTATCTTGTGGACAAACTACATACTTGCATTATTTTTCTCTGCAGAAATCTCTGTTGTGATGGGTATTCCGAAGAAGAAGATGGAGAAAAGAAGGAAATGGAGGTAACTAAGAAGACCTCTCTCAAATTAAAGTTAGCTTAAAACATGATTTCTTATTATATAGACCCCTTCTCAATAGCTCATCTCTGCATTGAGATTGAGATTCAAAAATACTTGGGAAATCTCATAGGGGAATGGAAATAACAATTTGGGGAATCCTGGACACATTGCTCTCAAGTTGGTTGCATTCTGACGGGTTGCATTTGCTTACTTATGGAGCAAGGAGAGGAAAGGGCAGTCTTTAGGGTCAGTCTGCCTTTAGGGTCATTTCTTCTAGCTGCTAACATGAGATGTCTGTATCCACATTTGTGTGTTGATATAATCTGGTTGTTATTTTAAGCTTTTTATACATTAATTAGCCAATCTTAATTTTTCAATTCAATCTCTATCACCATTCAACGATCAAATCTTGAGCATTTGCTAAAGACTATAATCCAGTTTACATGGTTTAAATGTATTATACCAAAGAAACTCACAGGTATTTTGCAAGGTGAAATTATAGTG
>NW_007079820.1:130213-131484 GCF_000164805.1 Carlito syrichta | reverse complement strand
GGGGCGGACGGCGCGGGGAGCGCGAAGTCCGGACGAGAGAGGGGCTGAGGGCAGAAGGCGAAGGAGGGAGGGGGCCCTTGGGTGCTCCGGCCCCGCAGACCTCCCGCCTGGGGATCCGGGCGCCTCGCGGATCTCGAGCCCTGGGAGCAGCCGCCGCCGCCTTTCCTGCTCGGGCGTTCCCAGGACCCGCCTTCTCCCAGGAGGGGCAGGATCTTCGGTCCTCCCTCGCCTCTGCCCCTTCCTCCCCGGGCTCGGGCCGGGCCGCTTCTGCCTGGGGTCCCCTTCCTCCCTCTTCCTCGGATCAGCCCCTAGACCAGGGAGAAATGGGGACCCTAGCAAGGCGGCACCCCCACGTTGTTTCTCCCTGCAGACAGGTCCCACGAGTCCCTGGGTGGTGGCCCCGGCTTCCGACGCCGTAGAGGAGGGCTCCAGCCTCCCCGGCTTCTCCCGCTCACCCCGCAGCGTCCTCGGTGGGCCCCCAACTCCTCCTGCGTGAGCCTGTCCTCAAGTGTGGCGAAGTGTTTGGGTTGCATAAACCGAAATGTGTCTGCTTCCATCAAAATATTTGTCACATTATTTGAGGCCCAGCCGGTGCTGCTCCATCGTTCCTCCTTCTCCCTCCTTTCTCCAGCCCACCAGGGAGGGCCCTGCCATTCGGAGGCCGCTGGCCAGCCGCTGAAGACTGCCACCCGGCCTCTTCTCTCCTAAGAGGCCCCCACCCGCCTCACACGCTCTCCCTGCTGGGCTGTCGCCCCCACCCGCCTCACACGCTCTCCCTGCTGGGCTGTCACCGTCCATATTCTCTGGTCTTCCCTTCCCGAGGTTGAAATTGCCTACCCCTACCCAGGGCTGGGCAGAGAGGGACACGGGGACATCCAGCGGGCTGTGAGAGAGAAGCCTCCAAGCGCTGATGGCTGAGTGACCCCCACCGCCAAGGAGGGAGAGAAAGGATTCGATACATAGCTTTGGTTCAGGGCTTACTGTGCGCTGGGCCCTGTGGCGAATGCTTTACATACGTGTCCACACTTGATCTTCACGAAGATCATTATGTTCATTTCACAGAGGGAGAACTGGGGCTCTGAGAAGTTAAGAGATCTGCCCAAACTGATAGGTGGTAGAGTCAAAATACAAACTCAAGGCGACTAGGTCTCTAGGTACTAGTCACTGCCCTAAGCGCAGGGGATGGGGGACCAGGGCAGCCAGACCGCCCCAGGCTCAGAACCGGTGGTCCTCAGCCCCCGGTCCATCAATCCGGCCGCCTGGCCCCCCAC
>NW_007079820.1:121886-129779 GCF_000164805.1 Carlito syrichta | reverse complement strand
CCCCGCCCCGGCCCCGCCCAGGCCCGAAACAGGCGCCCCCCACCCCGGCGCTCAGCGCCCCTGTTCCCGGAAGATAAGGGTCTGGCTAATTGGGGAGCAGGTGCTGCTTTGAGGGGAGTTTCCCAGCTTAATGCTGAAGATCCCCCCATAATCCCCTCACATTCTGTAAAGTCGCGCTCAAAGATTCTGGAATAAAGACCTACGCGGTCCACCTGGTGATTCAGACGCATCGCTTAACCTGCAGCGCCTCCGTGTCCTCCTCTGGAAAAAGAGTAGTTGTGAGGATTAAGTGAGATATATAAAGCTCTGGGCTCAGTATCTGACCCTTATTATGCACCCAGTAAATACAGTGCTTTCACCCCAAGGCTAAGGAGGCCCTCTCACCACCCAGACTTGGGTCCCCTGGGTCCTCCTGCCACCTTCCTACAGATGGCTGTGCTTGGCCCTCAGAGAGGGACGATGCGCTTTCAGGATCAGAGATGGAGCGAGATGGTGAGGAAGCAACCCCAGAGTTCTGGCTCCCAGGCCTCTGTTTCAGCCACCAACCAAGACCAGGGACCCAGGCGTTCAGAAGGGAAGGAGGGTGCCCCGCTATGGGCTGCGGGGCTGGGGATTGCAGGGCTGGCTTGGCTGTCCCTCCTGTGGGTGTGAAGGGTCACTCTCCCAGCCCCCCTCATTCCAGGGGTGGGGAGGAGACACTGGGCCTCCGGCTGGATTGTGGCAGGCACAGGAAGAGAAGACAAGGCACATTACTTACGTGGGGCTGACTTCAGGAGACTGGGTGGTTCTTCCGTGGTATTTTGGGGCTCTTTGAATGAATGTGAGTGGGTGTGAATGTGTAAGAGCCTGTTGGTGTCACTGTATGTCTGGGTTTGTGCGTGATGAAGGGGGTGCCTTGTCCTGACGCACCAGCTGGCAAATCTGAATTCACTTGTTTTTACATTACTGAAAACACCTGGTTGTGCTCTGCCTGGTGGTGGCAGGTGGCAGTGATGTGTCCAAACATGCATAAGGCCTAAGCATTGACCCTGAGGAGCTCACTGAGGGGGTGGGAGTGGGGGTTGGAACACAGGCAGAAAGAAATGATAAATGCCATAATCCTTCTTGTACCTAACATTTTTTTTTTTGATTTGGAGTTTTACTCTGTCCTCCAGGCTAGAGTGCAGTGGCATGGTCATGGCTGCTGCAGCCTCGGGTTCAGGTGATCCTTCCTCATCAGCCTTCCAAGTAGCTGGAACTACAGGCTTGCGCCACCATGTCCGGCTAATTTTTTTTTTTTAATTGTAGAGACGATGTCTTGCCAAGTTGCCTAGACTGGTCTCAAACCCCTGGGCTCAGGCAGTCCTCTTACCTCCACCTCCCAAAGTGCTGGGATATTTTTGAGCACTTATTAAGTGCAAGATCTTGTTCTAAGCATGTTATGTAGATTATCTCATTTAAACTTAACCTTTTATCATGGAATTAAAACTCTGACATGGATTATGTCATTTATTAGCAATAACCCCACGAGGTAGGTACTATTATTTTCCCCATTTTATAGAGAATTCAAGGCTTGGGTAGAGGTTGGTGCTGGGTGTTATGAAGCACAGATGAAGAACACCCTGCCCAGAGAAGTCCAAGAAGAATTCACAGAGGAGGTGTCATTTTTTCCCATCTATCTGTCCATCCATTCATCTTCCATCTGTTCTATAATCCCATATTAACTGACTGCCCACCACTCACACCTCTTGTTATTACAGGACACAATGATGAGGAGCAAGAAAAGGCTTCTGTTTGGCTAATAAAGTTTGGAAGAAAGAAAGGAAGGAGAAAAGGAAGAAAAGTCTCCTTTTTTTTTTTTTTTTTTTGAGTTGGAGTCTCACTCTGTCACCCAGACTGGAGTAAAGTGGCCGCTCCCGGCCACTGCAGCCTCGACTTGCTGGACTTCTGCGATCCTTCCACCTCAGCTTTCCAAGTAGCTGGAACTACAGGCACGTGCTACCACACCCGGCTAATTTTTGATTTATTGTAGAGATGAGGTCTCACCAAGTGGCCCAGGTGGGTCTTGAACCTGTGGGCTCAGGCAATCCTCTCACCTCGGCCTCCCAAAGCGCAGGATTACAGGCTGAGCCACCAAGCCCGGCCTAGAAAAGGCTTCTGACCTCATGTAGTTTACAGTGTTACCACTGGAACCCAGGCAATTAAACAAGCAATTGCTCTCTAGCCTGTCATGTGTGCTGCCTGGACTGTGTGGTGTGCTATGGGAACACTCAGTGGTGTCACCTGGTTTTATCTAGAGGCAGGGTATTATGGGGAGGAGGTAACATTTAAGTTAAGCACTAGCAGAGGAGTCAGTGAAGTGACTGCCATGGGCTGCCAGAGGGGACCAGGGAGTGAGGGAAAAGTATTAGATAGAACAGCATGTTCTAAGGACTGAGTTTGCAGGGTTTTGTGGGCTGTGCTGGGCAGTTTATAGTTTATCATAAGGGCAGTTAGGAACTATGGAAGGGTATTGAGTAATTT
Organism: Carlito syrichta; assembly: GCF_000164805.1. Taxonomy (NCBI): domain Eukaryota; kingdom Metazoa; phylum Chordata; class Mammalia; order Primates; family Tarsiidae; genus Carlito; species Carlito syrichta. Next base: position 127,277 of record NW_007079820.1, on the reverse strand, counting down.
GATTATATTTTTCAGATTAGAGTGATCACTCTGGCTACTGTGGGGAGGAAGGATTAAAATAGAGTAAGAGTGTCGGCAGAGAGGCTGATCCAGGTTAGAGCAGGTGGTGGCCTGACTTGGAAGGCGGGAGGTGGAATTGACTGACTTGTTGACAGATTGGATGGGATGCATGAGGATGGGTGGGGATTAGGAGACTTTCAGGTTTCTGAAAGGATCTTGAAATGTGCTGTTACCTGGGTACCAATATGTACTGGGCGATTTACATACTCTATTTTATTCATTAATTTGCTTTTTTATATTTTGACTTAGAGTCTCACTTTTTCGCCCAGGCTGGAGTGCAGTGGCACAATCATATCTCATCACAGCCTCAACCTCCTGAGCTTAGGCGATCCTTCTGCCTCACCCTCCAGAGTAGCTGAGCCTATAGGCGCGTGCCACCACGCCCAGCTTAAAACAAAATTTTTTTGACTGGACTCGGTGGCTCAACCTGTAATCCTAGCACTTTGGGAGGCTGAGGCGAGTAGATTGCCTGATCCCATGGGTTCAAGACCAGTCTGGGCAACTTGGTGAAACCTCATCTCCACAATAAAGAAAAAATAATTAGCTGGGTATGATAGCGTGCCTATAGTTCCGGCTACTTGGAAGGGTGAAGCGGAAGGATCACTGGAGGCTAGCAGGTCGACACTGGGGTGGCCGTGAGTGTGTGCCACAGCACTCTAACCTGGGCGACAGAGGGAGACTCCAACTCAAAAAAACAAATTTTGTTTAGAGGCAAGGTCTTGCTGTGTTGCCCACGCTGGTCTCAAACTCCTGTCTTCAAGCGATCCTCCTGCTTCAGCTTCCCAAAGTGCTGGGATTACAGGGGTGAGCCGCCGCACCCAGCTTACGTATCCTATTTCATTTGATTCTCAGTAGAAGTCTAAGGAATAAGCGTTATCTCCATGTTGAAGATGAGGCTGCTGAGGCTGAAAGAGGTCATGTGCCTTGTCCAGGGTCATACAGCTGGTGAGAGGGGCGAGGAGTGGAACCCAGGTCTGTCTGAGCCTAGGTGGGTCTATCCACTGCTCCACTCTGCCCCAGCAGGCTGGCACCTGGTAGGGAAGACAACGAGAGGCACCTGGGGTCAAGGTCCAGGAGTATAAGAGGCATGTTTTGTTTTCTGGTTGAAGCCACTGATCTACAGCCCTGGCTTGGGCAGAATGGGGAGCTGGACACCAGGAGGTAGGGTGCAGTCACCACCCTGCCGGGCTTCCATTTCTTTCTGTGCTGGTTGGTTGTCAGGGCAGCTTTGGGAGACCGTGATTCTCATCCTAAAGACAGCACCCCATGGGCAGCCATCAAAATATTTTAAATCACGGGGAGACACCCCTTATCAACAAGGGTGCCTGAACGAAGCATATTTGTATACCTAACCCCTAATTGTACCCCACAATATCAAAATAAAAAACACTGATAAAAAAAAAAGTGGTGGAAAGCACTGCCCCCATTCTGCTCACACATGTGCAGTCTCATTTTGAAAAATCCAATTCAAGAAAACTTCTAATTTTAGAAGAGATGCATGTATATGAATACACATATGAAGAAAATACATTCATACATATATGTGTGTACATATATGAGACAAACATTAAAAAATATACATATACACACACATATATATGTATAGGAAAAAAAATTTTTTTAAGCCACTGGCTCAGTATCTTACACCTGTAATCCCAGTACTTTGGGAGGCAGAGGTAAGAGGATTGCCTGAGCTCAGGGGTTCGAGACCAGCAACATGGTGAGATCTCATCTTTACAATAAATAAAAAATCAGTTGGGCTCGGTGGCTCAGCCTGTAATCCCACACCTTGGGAGGCTGTGGTGAGTGGATTGCCTGAGCCTGTGGGTTCGAGACCCGCCTGGGCAACTTGGTGAGACCTCATCTCTACAATAAATCAAAAAATTAGCCGTTGGTGGTGGTGTGTGCCTGTAATTCCGGCTACTTGGAAGGCTGAGGCGGAAGGATCGCCAGAACCCAGCAGGTCGAGGCTGCGGTGGCCGGGAGTGGCCACTGTACTCCAGTCTGGGTGACAGAGTGAGACTCTAACTCAAAAACATAAATAAATAAATAAATAATTAAAAAAAAAAAATCAGCCAAGCGTGGTGGCATATGCCTGTGGTTCCAGTTACTTGGAAGGCTGAGGTAGACGGACCACCTGAGTCCAGCAGCTCCAGGCTGCAGTGGCCATGAGCGTGCCACTGCACTCCAGCCTGGGCAACAGAGTGAGACTCGGAGCGCCCAGGTCATAGGCAGGTTTTCTTAGGCCTCCCTCGCCAGAGAATGGCCTATGCCCAGGGGTCCCAGGGACCTGTCTGGTCCTGGGCATCTTCCTCACGCACTGTGATCTGCTGACTCCTGCTGCCTATCCCAAATCCTGTTCCAGGGAAGCAGTCGGAGACTGGGGGAGGGGAGGCCCGGTGGGAGGGGCATCTCCCCTGGGCCCAGGCTGTGTCTCTCAGCTGCATGTATAAGTGATGAGGCTCAAAGCCCCAACAGGAGCCAATATAATGGGAGGTGCACCGGGTCAGCTGGAGAGACAGATAGCAGGATGCAGGAGTGACAGGCAGTGCAATTATGCAGAGCCTCCTGCAAAGGCAGCAGAGAAGGCCCTTCCTTGCCAGCACAGTCTTCAGGTTCCCCAACCCCTCCCGCAGGCCTCAGCGGTTCCAGTACCCTAGCCTTCAGCCCCAGCTCTCAGGCGAATGGGCGGGAGGAAGAAGGAGAACAGTGGACTTTCCTGGGTTCTGGGTCTGAGGATGGGGTTTCGGGAAGGAAGCTCCCTGCCCCCTCCCCCCAGGATGGCTAGAGATGGTATCCTCTGGGAAACCCTGTCCCTTCTCGGGAAAACGTCCCTTATTCCCACCTCAAGAGACCATAGAACTTAGGTTCTGGAGAGGGCTTAGAGACTTCTCCTTTGACAGACAGGGAAACAGGCTCTGAGGAGGGGAGTGGCTGGCCCAAGGTCATGGGGCCTTCTGAGGCAGAGCCAGGCTGGGAATCCCAAGGGCTCATCCCAGAATCCCACAGAGTGAGAGTCTGAGGGCGAGGGGAGCAGGGCCCACTGCAGGGGTGCCCCCACAGAGCCTCCGAGGGGGTGCTGGAGAGTAGGGGTTGGAGGTAAGGCCGCAGCAGTGCCCTTGGAGAGCCCAAATCAGCCACTTCCCGTGTTCAGAGGGGTCTCCGAGTCCCTCATCCGTGTTTGAAAACAGAGTCACTGAGAGGTGGTCTCCGAGGTGGCACAGTCAGGAGAGCCGGCCATGGGCACTTCGTAAATGGTCGTCAAGTGGAACCCTTTCTCAACGCTGGCTTTATGGACCTGTACCTGTGTGGGGACAAGAGCCCCACACTCGGAAGGGTCCTCGGCTCGACCAGACACTGTTCTTGCCGCCTTGAGATTCTCAACAATTTTGGGACTGCAGACGCCGCATTTTCAGTTCACTCTGGGCCCCACAATCATAATAGAGACACAGAGATGTGGCTTGTTCCTGGAGGCCTCCCTGTCCCAGCCTCACCCCAAGGCGCCTCAAGTGGAGGGGGACACAGAGCCAGAAGAAGTCGGTGTCTGATGAGGTTTGTGGCAGTCCCTACCTGGTCAGGGCCGACAGGGCCGGTGGCGGGGTGGGGGAACCTGGCGGCCCTGTCCTGCACGAGGCCTGCTTTCTGCCTGTCTGTGCCTCTGTGTGCCCATCCCTAACCAGGCCTGGGGTGTGCGTGGTCCCGTCTGGATTGGTCCCTCTGCTCCTCCCACCCCCATCCCCCCAAGCCGGGACAGGGGGAGCTGGTGGAGGGGGTGGAGTGGGAGCTTAATTAGCAGCCAGTGCCAGGCAGGAGGCAGCGGGGCTCAGATCAGGCTGACTTTTCCAGCTATAGATCTGCTCTCCCAGAGAAGCACTAGCCGGCTGGCTTAGGCTCTGGCTTGGCTATTTTAGGAATATTCTTAACCCTTCCTGTGCCACTGCCATCGTCAGCCTTCCCTTCCAGGGCGCAGTACCCCAGACCGTCCCTTCTCCCTGTTCCCTCCTCCCCAGTCCCTGCTCTTCCTTTCTGGCAGCTGAGAAGGTCAGAGTTTTCTCAGTGGTGGGGCTTTGACTTTTGCCAAGGAAAACTCCTGGGCCCCTGAGCCCCTGCTTTGTCCCTGCGCCTTCTCCCTCTCCTCTCCCTCCTCGCTTTGGTCTAGGGAAAGTGGCGGATGGAGCATCGCCTGGCCAAATGGGGATGGCTAGACTCCCCCACCCTGGGAAAACGGCTGACCCGGATGCTGGAGCTGAGATGGGAAGCCACAGTCCTGCCCTCCACCTTCTGGCAGCAGCCCCAGCCTGCTGGCTTCCATGTCCCATACAGAGCTAGTTTCCAGCGAGGTGCCCCACACGAGCAGCTACAGCCCCTCAGTGTCACGGGGTTCCCTCTGCCTGGTTTTCCTCCCATTCTGGGCCCTTCCTTGTGCCTGGCTTCTTGGGAAAACCTAGGTCAGGATATAGGCATTGCCCGGGCCGGGGGGCCCAGAGGAGTCCCATCGGGTGCCAGCAGGAGGATACATTCATGTATCTGAGATTCTAGCCAAGGCAGGGAAAAGACCCGGGTTGGCTCAGTGTCAGGGGTTCTGGGATCCACGCCAGGCAGCCCACGACATTTTGTTCTTGCAGGAGCATCCCTCAGGGAAGTGCCTTCTGGGACTAGGAGTTGGAGTTTGTCACCAAGTGCTCTTGGGAAAACTTGACTAGGAGATCCAGGCACACGGCTGATGATGCCACACAGATGCCCAAGGGCCTGGGGTATGCCCGACACTGTGCTGGGCACGAAGGATTGATAACCAGTCGTCAATCTCTGCCTGAGAGAGGAAGCTCTCGTGGGCTTGTCCGCCAGGTGTCCGACCTCCAGCCCGACCCCAGTGTGAATGGAGGGGGCACATGAGTCCCCGCCCCGGGCCCCATCCAACACCCCCTCCTCCAGGCACTCACAAGCAGTCTAGCTCCAGAGGTGATAGGTCTGGCTGGGGGTGGGGTGAGGCTGGGGCTGCAGAGAGGTCTCTTGCCATGAGGGGGTCACTGCGCGGCCTGTCCTCCAGCCTCCAGTCTAGAAAGAGGCTGAGGGGTTGATCAAGGTGTCCAAGCAAACATTCTGAATTCCAAGGGATAATGTCCTCCAGGAGCTCCAGGGAAATTTTCTGTATCATTTGACAAGTAAGTACCTTTCGTGACATCCTCAGGCAACTTAGCGAGACCTCATCTCTACAATAAATAAAAAACTAGCCAGGCATAGTAGTGCTCACCTGTAGTTCCGGCTACTTGGAAGGCTGAGGCGGAAGGATCGCCGGAGCCCAGCAGGTTGAGGCTGCAGTGGCCGGGAGCG
>NW_007079820.1:116826-121866 GCF_000164805.1 Carlito syrichta | reverse complement strand
AAAAAAAAAAAAAAAGAGATATCCTCTCTCTTTACCTCTAATTGAGAGACATAGATGGCAGGAGGTTGACTGTCAAGGGAGACAGGTCCGGGGGGGCTGATTTCCTGAGGCAAAGGCAGGGAGGACTTTTCAGGTTCCGTGGGGGGGTCCCCAGGTGTTGAGCTCAGGAGTGCTGGGTGCCTGGTCTCTGACAGCCCACCCTTCCCTCCCCCGTTCCGCATGTGGTTCCATCCCACCAGCTTCCAGGCTGGAAGCCCCAACTGGCGTAGGGTGTCTTGCTCCTCAGCAGCTGGGATTTGTAAGTATTTATAGGAACATGGACCAAATCAGCGGCTGTCAGGCCCAAGGAGTGGGTAAGGGCCCTGCCCAGAGCTCAGCGCCTTCACTTCCCATACCCTGGCCTGATTTGAGGGTGACAGGGAGGGTGTGGTCAAGCAGGGTGGGGGCCCAGCAGTCTCTATGCCCAGGAGCACACGCTCAAAGGACAAATTTGTCCATCTGCCCCAGACTTAGCCGCCATCCTCAGAGTCACAGCCCTCCAGCCGCCACTTATCAGTCACCTGCGAGGCCGAGGGGCCAGGGCCACACCGACCTCACCCCCACACACTCTCCCAACACTTCATGGTCACACTCACTTGTACATACACACACTTTCTAACTACCACGTCCACATGGATACTCACTCGCATGCTCACAGGCTCACACCTTGGCACATGAATTGGTTCACACTCACAGGCCCACCCACACTCACAGACCCACTGGGGGCCCAGATCCCGGCCTCTCCCCACGGGCCTTTTTTAAAAAAATTTTTTAAAGCGGATGTCTCACTCTGTCACCCAGGCTAAAGTGTACAGCTCACCACAGCCTCGACTTCCTGGGCTCAGGAGATCCTTCTGCCTCAGTCTCCCAAGTAGCTGGGACTACGGGCACATGCCACCACACCCAGCTAATTAAAATTTTTGTGTGTGTGTGAAGACGAGATCTTGCTATGTTGCCCAGGTTGGTCTCAAGTTCCCGGGCTCCAGTGGTCCTCTTGCCTCAGCCTCCCAAAGTGTTGGGATTACAGGCGTGGGCCACTGCAACTGGCCCCCCACAGGTCTTAGTACGGGCCCTGGGAGGGAAACTCCTGCTTCCTATCTGAGATGGGGTGCGAGCCTGTGTGTGTGGGTGCAGGAAGGAGAAGTCCCTGAGGTCACAGGGTGAGGAACAGGGAGGAGAGAGGGACAGAGGTGCTGACCAAGGACAATTCGGAGCTGCTGTCAGCCTGGAACTGCAATGAGGCAGAGACAAAGACAAACCAGAGAAAGAGAGACTGGCAAGGGTCAAGTCAGAGGAGGCAGGAACTGGGGACAGAGGCCCCCTCCTCTGGTTGAGACGCTGTCACATAGCTGCTCCAGTGGCCTGTGAGACCAGCACACTCCCCCACCCGCACGCCCCCCCTTCCCCCCCTCGCCAGAGCCTCTCTCTTCTGGATCTTGTCACTGTGGTTTTGCTTTGCTGCTTGGGTAGCCAGGAGTGGTGACAAGCAGGGAAGACAGCGCCCAGGGCGGATAGCCGTGCCACTCCAGCCCGGCTGCCAACCCACCCATCACTGCCCATCTCATCACCCCCAGGGGCCCAGATGAAACCAGCGATGGGTCTGGGTGCCCTTGCTCCCAGCATCGCAGTGCGGGGGAGGAGAACACTGGCCCTCCTCCCCCAAAGGTGGGCAGTGCTAACCAGACCTCCAGGCACCGGACCCTGGAGATGGGCTTGAGGAGCGTGGGTAGACGCTCTGCTCCCAGACACCCAGGACCCATAGACACGAACGGGACAGGCGAGGGAGACAGGGCCTGAGGAGGGGTGGGGGAGGAGATCCCACGTGCTTTGGGCATAAACTCTTTATTTTATCTGCTTTGCCAGGCACAAGAATGATGGCCCTGCATCCCGTGCCCCTGGGTGCTGTGTTAAATAATCGTCCTTCTCGCCGTGGGTCTGTCTCAGGGTATTAGTTCTGGGGCATCAATCAGCCAGTTTGTGCTTTGCAATCTGAGACCAACCATTTCTATAAAATCAGAAAGGCAAAAAAAGGAATAATAATAAAAAGCAGGGAAGTTGTGTGGATGGCCGTTTTCTTGTTTTTTAATCATCAACACAGCTTTCCACCCGGGCTGTGACGTCCTGATTGATTCATGTTTTCACGGGTCCATTCAAGTATTTCACTCAACCCTCATTACTCACCCAAGTGCCAGACCCTGTGCTGCGTCCTGTGAGCCAGAGGAAAAACCAGATGAGGTTCTTGCTTGCACGATGTTTAGAGTCGATCAACACCAAGCAAATACACAACAGAGTGTTGTTCTCCCGGGGGGCCAGGGACATGTCCCAGTGCCCAGCCTGGGGACCCAGATGTTCTGCAGCTGAACACTTGGAAATGACCCAGAGTCTTTCTGTCATCCCGGGATTAACACCTCCCTCCTGCCCCCTTCTGCCTCTGCGGGGTTGCTTTCCCACGAAATCGGCCACCTGGTAATGGGGAAAGCATGTGGATGTGAAACAGAGTCTTGGCTCTGGCGCTCACGGGCCGATGAGCTTAGGCATATCACTTTAGCTCTCTGAGTCAAGATTTCCTTCTCTGAAATGCAGTAACTAACACACATCACCAGGGAACCACGGGCATCAAAGGAAATGAAATATATAAAGCTCCACTGACAATGTCTGGCAGTATGGCCTCATAGTATGGCCTCACCCGATGTTAGCCCCATTCCCTGTTCCTTTGCCGGTGGTATCAGCCGCACCTGTCCCCGCAGGCAGGGGGAGGAAGCTTGGGGGGGGGTGCAGGAAGACCCAGCATTCCACACCCTGTGCCTCTGTGCTTCACACCATCCTCCCAGGCAGTCTGATTTTGCTCTGTGGAGAGCCTCTTATTTGAGGGGTGGAGGGTGGGGAGGCCTGGCTTGGCCTCCTGGACCGCCTAACCACTCCAGAGAAACAGCCCCTTTCTTGGCTGTTTCTTCTGTCTCTGGCTCTCAAGTTTACAAGAGCATATTGTGGGTGTGGTGGTAACAGGTGGCAGTAGTGATGGAGATGATGGGAGCGGTGGTGGTGGTGATGGAGGTGATGGTGGCAGCAATGGCAGCAGTGATGGAGGTGGTGGCGGTAATGATGGCGTTAGTGGTGGTGATGGTGGAGGTGGAGGTGATGGTGGTATGGTGATAGAGGTGGTAGTAATGATGGTGGTGATGGTCATGATAGTCATGGTAATGGTGGTGGTGGCGGTGATGGAGGTGACGGTGGTCGTAGCGATGGCAGAGGTGGTGATGATGGTGTGGGAGCTCATCTCAGAATTCTCTGCTCAGATGGTGACAGTGACGGAGGTGATGGCAAAGGACCAGAAGAGAGTTCAGTCTCTGCTCATCCCCAAGGGCCTCCTATGTGTCGTGCCCTGGGGCATGCACTTCATTTTCACAGCAGTGCCCTGAGATGACTGACTCCTTTTGCAGATAAGGACGGAGGCCAGAGACAGTAAATGACCTGGCCAGAGGCATGGAGAGGTATTTAAGTCCTGGGTCCTTTGACTTCTAGTCCATGTCCCTTCTCTATGCTGTCATGATGCCACCCGCATTTCACAGTAAGGAAATGGAGACCCAGGGAGATCAAGTGACTTGTCCAAGGTCACACAGCAGCTGGAAGCAGAACCTGGCCATTTTCTCTGCACTCCCAGGTCTTGGCAGCCTTCCGGTCACCAGGGGCTGGAGTCTCACGGAGAAGGGCGGAAAGACCACCAGCACATGTCCCTCAGAGACCTGACAGAGGCCCAGAGCCCAGGCCTCCTTGGGCCTCTGGGGAAGGCTCTGTATCTGCTGGCCTCTGCTGTCACTTCAATCTTCCCTCTAGCCTCAAAGTGAGAGTGACAGACAGCCCAGCCGCGACCTGGCCCATTGAACTCGACATCTCCTCTCCCAAGCCTGATGTGGACCTCAATAGGCCCAAGCATCACACTGCAGCAGTTCTGGCTGACACTGAGGAAGAGGGGGAGGGGCTGGCACCCCTCTACTCTCTCACCCTTGTCTGAGCTCGGAGGTGGTGAGGTTGGGGATCTAGTCATCTGGCTCTCCTGGCCCTTTTCTGGGCTTGGGCCTTAGTTTCCTGTTTAAAAAAAAATGCCTTTGGGAGGCTGAGGTGAGTGGATTGCCTGAGCCCGCTGGTTTGAGACCCGCCTGGGCAGCGAGACCTCATCTCTACAATAAATAAAAAAAAAAAATCAACTGGGCTTGGTAGCGCATGCCTGTAATTCCGGTTACTTGGAAGGCTGAGGCGGAAGAATCGCCAGAGCCCAGCAGGTCGAGGCTGCAGTGGCCTGGAGTGGCCACAGCACTCCAGTCTGGGCGACCGAGTGAGACTCCAACTCAAAAAAAGAATAAAAATTTAAAAATTTAAAAAAAATTTAAAAAAACGGGTAGCTCTCTCTTGACCAAATAGCAGTTAGTGAAAAAGGAAAGAGAAAGAGAGGATTCTGCCTGAGTTCAACATTGTTCACAGGTTTCCTCCCCCAGGAGGCCTTCTGGGACTCATCACACCTAGTCTGACTCCTTCTGAGCGCTATGCACCATTCCTCCAATCTCAAAGCTATGTTTCTAGCTCTAAGTCCAAGCTGAAATGATAATGGAAGTGGTGGTGGTGAAGGCAAGAGTAGAGGTGATGGAGGTGGTGGTGGCGAGGGTGACAGAGGTGGAGGTGGTGATGGTCATCGAGGCTGTGCTAGTGGCGATGGTGCTGGAGCCGGTGGTGACAATGGCAAGGGAGACGGTGGGGTGATGGTGATGGAGACAGTGTGGCCGTGGTGGTGGAGGCTGTGCTCGTGGTGATGGTGCTGGAGGCAGAAATGGTGATGGTGCTGGAGGCGGTGGTGGTGGTAACTCTGGAATGGTCAGAATAGGACAGGGCTCCTGCAGGGAAGGAGATTGACTGGTCACTACCTTCTAGGTCTCCCCCAGTTCTTTCTTTTTCTTTTGAGTTGGAGTCTCACTCTGCCACCCAGACTGGAGTGCAGTGGCCGCTCCC
>NW_007079820.1:115181-116635 GCF_000164805.1 Carlito syrichta | reverse complement strand
GAACCCGCGGGCTCAGGCAATCCACTCACCTCAGCCTCTCAAGGTGCGGGATTACAGGCTGAGCCACCGAGCCCGGCTTCCCCCAGTTCTTTATTTCTTGGGACAGTGTCTTGCTATGCCACCCAGCCTGGAGTGCAGTGTCGTGATCTTACGCACGGCAGCCTTGAGTTTCTGGGCTCAAGCGATCCTTCCACCCTGGCCTCTGTTGTAACTAGGACTACAGGCATGCACCACCAGGCCTGGCTAAATTTTAAGCTTTTTTTTTTTTTTTTGAGTTGGAGTCTCATTCTGTCACCCAGGCTCAAGTGGAGTGGCACGTTGCTCACTGCCACCGCAGCCTCGGCCTGCTGGTCTCAGACAATCCTTCCGCCTCAGTCTTCCAAGTGGCTGGAACCACAGGCATGAGCTACCACACCCAGCTAGTTTTTTGATTTATTGTAGAAATGAGGACTCACCAAGGTGCCCAGGCTCTCGAACCCCTGAGCTCAGGCAATCCTCTTGCCTCCACCTCCTAAAGTGCTGGGATTACAGACATGAGCCACCACGCCCACCTTAAACTTTTTTTTCATAGAGATGGGATCTTGCTGTGTTGCCCAGGATGCTCTCAAACTCCTGGCCTCAGGCGATCCTCCCACCTCATCCTCACAAAGTATTGAGACTATAGGTGTGAGTCATCGCGTCTGCCCCCTAACTCTTTAATAAATGCTGCTTTTTTTTTGAGTCAGAGTGTCACACTGTAGCCCAGGCTGGAGTACAATGTCATGCTCATGGCTACCGTGGCTTCAAAACCTGCTGGGCTCAGGCCATCCTTCTGCCTCAGCCTTCCAAGTAGGTGGAGCTACAGGCACAGACCAGCATGCCTGGCTACTTTTTTGATTTATTGTAGAGACAAGGTCTCACGAAATCACTCAGGCTGGTCTTGAACCCCCGGGCTCAGGTAATCCTCTTGCCTTGGCCTCCCAAAGTACTGGGATTACAGGTGTGGCCCAGTGTCTGGCCAAAAACGACTCCTTATTGAGCATCACCCACGAATAGATACAGGCTAAGCACCTTATATGTAATGATCCACTTAATCCTCCCAGCAACCATATGAAGTAGGTACTAATATCTTATTTTGTTTTATTTTAATTTTTAGAAAGCAGGATTTATTGAGAAGATATAAAAGCTCCCACAGTGGGAGGCGACCCGAGGGGGTGAGAGATGACATATAGCTGAGGCACAGAGAGGTCAAGCCACTTGCCCAAGGTCACACAGCTCGCAAAACAGCGGAGCCACAGCCCCACCTCAGCGCCTGGACTCCACTCCTGGTCTCTACTCCTGCCTCCCGAGGAGGGCTCAACGCGTCGAGTGAGCGCTGCGGCGGGTCTGGGGGTGACTTCCGGGGCCTCCGCAGCGCCATCCCCGCTTCCAGACTCCCCGCGGGCCCCGACCCCTTGGCGCTCGGGAGCGGGGTG
>NW_007079820.1:114927-115161 GCF_000164805.1 Carlito syrichta | reverse complement strand
AGAAACTGACAGTCTCAATATCTTACTTTGCAAATATAGTTTATTCCTTCAATAAAGCCGCCTGCGCAGGGGAATGTTTAAGCCCCGCTCTCCCCCGAGAGCCTTATTTGAATTTCTAAAGTCTTCGGTCGCTCCGCCAATGGGGCGGCGGCAGGGAAAGGCCGCGCCGCTCCGAGGGGGCTTCATTTCCTGTCGGGGTCGCCGCCGCCGCCGCCGATGTGGGAGGTGGGGCCG
>NW_007079820.1:110810-114488 GCF_000164805.1 Carlito syrichta | reverse complement strand
GCCTGAGGCCCCCCGGACGGCACCTCTCTGCCCCCGGAGGCCCAGCCCTCCAGTTCCTGGGGATGAGGCCTCCTCCCGGCCGGGACCCCCCACTCCAGGGCAGCCCCACCCGGACCCCCATGGGAGTCTCTAATTAAAGGGCCGGCACGCCCCTCGGGGACTCATTAGGCCCGCTGTGCAGAGAACATTTAATCATTGCTCAGAGCATCGATTGGAAAATCAATTTCTTTGTCTCTCCGCACGTGGTGCTGGAGAAGTTGGGGGGGCCGCGCTGACCTCCTTCTGCTGCCGTGTAAAGTGCTGCACATTTAATCAGGGAACAGAAATCAATTAGCCACTTACGAGGCTGGCTTTAGTCACCGTGGCGGCCGGGCCCGCGCGGCTGGGGCTGACAGAAGTGAAGCTGCACCCAGCTCCCCGGGGACTTTGCCGCTCCTCTGGGCACCTGCCACCTAGACGGACCCCCTCCGCGCTCCCACAGAAGCCGGGGGAAGACTCTCAGACCCCAAGTACCCCTCCCAACCCACCTCCAAAGCTCCCTTCCTGGGCCGGGCTCTGCCAACCCCGGGAAGCCGCCTGGAGACTCAGATTCAAATCCCAGCTTGGCTCCTGCTGGCATTGTGATGTCAGGGACAGTTTAACTTGAGTCTTTATCACCCCAGGCTCACTTTGCTGATAAAATAGAAATAATAATAGTACCTGCCTCACCAGAGCATTCTGAAAATTCAATGAGATCATCTTTGTGAAGCCCCTACCAGCTAGGGCTCCCCTGAAGAGAACTTCGAACTCACGTCAGTGGGTCTCAGACTTCTGGCCCCGAGTCCACCAGAGCAGGCAAGGGGGCAGTGTGCGTGTGAGCTGGGGTGGTCTCGGCCCCTGCTACCCTTCCAGACGAGGACAGGGGCCCCACAGCCCCCTTCGCCCTCTTGGTTTCCCCGCCACCTCCGGGGTTGGCACTGACCCCCTTTGCACCCAGGCTGCCCTCTGCCCCTGCGTCCCCGCCACACACATCTGGCTGCTGCCTCCCCTGTGATTATCCCCCCCCCCAGGGGATCCAAGCTTCCCAGGGATGTCTCAGGCACCCAGAGTTACATTACACATACCCAATTACACAGAGTTGTACACAGTCTGCACAGCCCATTACACACCGTCTTGCGGAGTTTCTCCCACGGTCGCAGGACCGGCTGCCCTGCACCCCACCGTGCTACACACAGCAGCTCACACAGGCATCCTTGCCCGGTGTCCCAGGCATAAGCCCACCTATGAGCGCCTCCCCCCCTGCAGAGTTGTACCTCGATGGTACATGAGCTCACACACGCATGCACACGTATCTAATATCTAATAATATTAGATATGCCATTTCTTTTGCATGACAGTTCCAGTGGAGATGCTCAGAGCTGTCACTTGGATGAAAAATAATGCATAATCCTCGTCTTCCTTCCTTCCCTTCCTTTTCTTTCTTCCCTGTTTAATGAGCTCCTAAAAATATTCCTTGCTGTCTCGCCGAGGCTGTGGGCTGAGTGTGAGTCAGGCCCCCTCCCCCTGCCTGTCCCCCGTGGCCTCCCTTGGCCCCTGAGTGGGATGGAGGATGCAGGTCCTGGCCAGTCTCCGTCAGGCAGAATAGTGCTCACCCAGGCCCCGGAAGACCTCGGACTCCCGCGGGTCCCCTCCCCGGCCAGCCCACCTGAGCTGGGAGGAGAGAAGCAACCCACACGGTGGGAAGAAGAGGCGAAAGCCCCCCTCGGGAACCCGCCCACTTCCAAGGCTCCTGACCGGCTTCCCAGGACCAGCCCGTCCGTCATCCCTCCCACCTCAAGAGGGACAGGCCGTGTTGCCAGGGTCCCTCACACATGCTTCACCACCCAGAACCCAAGAAGAAAGGATGGGGAGGGACAGCCAGACCCTCTGGGAACCCCAGGCTTCTCCCAGCACCTTGGCCTGGCTCTGCTGGGAACACTCCCACTCATCCTCCAGTTTCCTCCAGCTCATCCTTTAAGCCCCAGATCAATGTCACCTCCTCCCTGAAACCTTCCTGATTCACCCAGAAGGAGATGTTTGTTCACTGTAGTTATCAGCACACTTTCTTTTTAGAAAGGAGGATTTATTGAGAGGACAGAAATGCTCCCACGGTGGGAGGGGACCCGAGGGGGTTGCCCAACCCACTTTCATCATGATACATTTGGGCTGGGCATGACGGTGCGTGCCTGTAGCCCCAGCTACCTGGGAGGCTGAGGTGGGATCACTTGAGCCCCAGAGTCTGAGGCTGCGGGAGCTAGCCTGGGCGACAGTGAGACGCTGTCTCTGAAAAGAAGAGCAATGATGATGGTACATTTACCGAGGGAGGCAACCGTGTGTTGCGCCTGGTGGGAACTCTGTCCCTCTGTGGGACTCTGTACCCCACCTTTGTTTCCCTCTCACTGGGTCTGAGCTCCTCCAGGCAGGAACTCAGACCTGCCCACCAACCTCTGACAGCGAGAGCTTGTGGATGGGTGGGAGGATGGATTCACGGATGACGGACGGAAGGGGTGTGGAGGGACGGACTCAGGGTCGCCTACTTCCTACCAACATTCCCTGTGGCTTTGAGACAGGCAAAGCCCTCTCCGGCTCTCAGTTTCTCCAGCTGTCAGATGGGAGAGTGGAGCTGGCTGGCATGAGAGATCCCCTGCAGCTCTGGTGGTCCTCATCCCATGACTCTCAGCGCCTGGTAGAGGGAATCTGTCTTGCCGACCCTCCTGCCAGGGCTGGGATGGGGAGCTCCCCACACAGATGCCCCGCCTCCTCTTGCCCAGCCTTCTCTCTGCCTCACCCCTTCCATGCTCATTTCCTTGTCCCTGTCACCTTCCTTTCACTCCCGTGACCCCCTTTTGTTCTCTGCCCCTTGCTTTTTCTGGGCTCGTATCATGTCCTGCCCGCCAGTGGCTCAGGGCAGGTGGCCCCTCCATCCCCTTTCCTCTGCCGCCTTCCTTCAGCCCCACCTGCTTCAGGACACCCCCACCCCCCACCCCGGGCCTCCCCACCTCGTCCCAGCAGCTCCAGTCCCGAAAGGTTAAGCTAATAGCAACTCCTTTCCCATCAGCTGCTCCTGTTTGCTCTACATAATTGCAGCAGAGAGGCTGGGGGTTGGGGGTGGGGCCTCAGAGTGGCTGGAGACGGAGGGAGGAGCTGTGCAGCCCGGTTCCCTGGAACCCGGTAGTCGGCTGCATCAGGTCAGGGTGGGCACAGCCGCCTGGAGAAGGCAGTTTGGGATCCAGAGAAGGACTGACAAAGACATGACTGCTCCTGGGAGGAGAAGAATAATCACTGTGGCCACAAGTGATGTTTGTCAGCACATACCATGTGTCAGGCCCAGAATCAAGCACTGGACTGGCTCATTGAATCTTCACAAGCTGAGTGCGGTGGCTCACACCTGTCATCTCAGCACATTGGGAGGTGGAAGCGAGAGGATTGCCCGAGCCCAGGGGTTTGAGACCAGCCTGGACAACATGGCAAGTCTCAAACTATAATAAATCAAAAAATTAGCCGGGTGCGGTGGCGTAGGCCTGTGGTTCCAGCTACTTGGAAGGTTGAGGCAGAAGGATCACATGAAGCCAGCAGGTAGAGGCTGCAGTGGCCGTGGGCATGCCACTGCACTCCGACCTGGACAACAGAGTGAGACTCTGACTCAAAAAAAAAATAATT
>NW_007079820.1:104595-110790 GCF_000164805.1 Carlito syrichta | reverse complement strand
ATCCACTCACCCCAGCCTCCCAAGGCGCGGGATTACAGGCTGAGCCACCGAGCCCGGCTAGGTTCTACTTTTGTGATCATTATTTTTTTTCTTGTGCCCATTTTAGAGAAAACTGAGTCTCCAGAAGATGAAATCATTGCCTGAAGTCGTATGTTGTTAAATGGTAGAGCCTCTTTCCTGTTGAAGCTGTAAATAAAAGCCTGCCCTTCTCCCTCCCCCCCAAAAAAGGAAAAGAAATGGTGGAGCCTCAGCCTTAAGCAGAGACTGCTTTCGCAGGGACAGGAGGCCATCAGGCAGGGACTAAGCCTCCTCCATCAGACTGGACATTCACCTAAGGCAGCGATTGCACCTGCCCCATCAGACTTCTAGCCTCTCCCCTGAGATCTGATGGCCATAGCAGCTGGGCAGTGGCTCTGCCCTGAACCATCCCCTCTATCTTCCATTCCGCCCCCACCTCACAGCAGGAGTGCCTGTCCCCTCCCACCTGGGGACCCATGGGACTTTCTGGCAGTGACAGTGACGTGCTGTCGGAGGGATGTAACTCTGCCCAAGTGGCCCCGCCCATCTGCCTGGCCCCTGAGCGTGATCACCATAGCAGCCACTTCCTGGACCTTTAGGGCAAGTGTCCACAAGCCCCGGCTGTGGATGGCCATTTTCCACCACTCACACCACCCGTGGCCCCAGGTGATAACACAGGGACAGAGCTGGTGGGAGGAGGGCTTAGAGGCCACATTTCTCAAGGGAGGTCTCCCAGGCTGCGCCTGGACGCTTCCGGTCCAGGGCCCTCGCAACCTCTTGAAGGAAGGAAGCTTTCTCACGTGAGGAAGGACTGGTTTGCTGGAGAAGCTGTCCTCACAGGATGCCTAAGTCCATCTCCCTGCATGTCCTCAGCCTGGAAGTTGGTCACCCCCCAGTGCTGGGAGCTTTGACAGAGCAGCAGCATCCTGCCTACGAGGGACCCTAACCCTCACCCCCCACCAGGACACCCCTGTCCCCACATCTGCCCTCCCTGCATGTCGTGCAGGCCTCCCCTCCCTGCAGCTCTGCAGGGCGACCGTGAAGGCCGGGGCCATGCAGCCTGTCTCATTTGTATTCGGAGGGCCTGGCAGGGCCCTGGCTTTCTCCGAGAGAGCCCAGTCCTCTCCCTCAGCTCTGTCTTTCAAAACTTCCCCGGGCAGCATCAATAATGGGAATCGATTCATCAATGAGCATCTTGGCTTTGCTGCCTGCACCCCGTGGAGGAGACGCGCTGTATCCCTGAAGGCTCAGCCTCCCACCGGCTCTTTCCTCCACGCCACCCTCAGCCTCCCACCGGCTCTTTCCTCCACGCCACCTGGCCCTCCTGCCTGCCTGCCAGGACCCCAGGAGACCAGCCCCCACCCAGGCCTCCGGGACAGTGTTGCTTTGGACGAGGAGCACAGCCTTTGAGCTCGGAGCTGCTCTCAGGCCCCCTTCAGTGTGGGGGAGGGGCACCATGCCTCCATGAGGCCACGTGGGGACTGACCCCTTTACCTCAACCTTCCCGTCCAACTACCCAGCCTCTCCCTCTTAACTAGCCAAGACTGACCCTCCCCCACATGCTGAGCACCCAGACCCATCCCAACTCTGGCAGCCCACGTCCAGCCAACTGTCCCATGTCTATGCAACCATCCATCACTGACCAGTTACCTGATGGCCCAACGAATACGCCCTCTTAACGGGCCTCCCAACACCAGTGGCCCAAATGGCCACCCATGACTGACATCTCCACTGCCAGCATCTAGCAATGACCTTCACTACCGGCCTCCCCACATCGACTCTCTCTAACCACTCTTCACAGACCCGCCTCCATTCATCGAGGATCCCCTGATCGTGGACCGTCACCCGTCACTTTCTGCCAGACCCCTGTGCTCTACTCACAGGCCTTCAGTTGGCTGCTGGGCCCAGCTGGACCTCACTGGACCTGGCTGGGGAGAATCTGAACTTCCTCTGGCTCCGGGGACCTGTCCCGTTGGCCAGTGTGGTGTCGTTGGGTGTCCGGTCCCATCCCTCGCTATCTGACAGGCCCCAACAGCTGCACTTGAGTTTGGGTGGGGGGTTTCTCCACGATCCCTGGGCTGTCCTCACTGGCTGCTGCTCACTGGTCACCTCCATGGTGTCCCCAGCCCCCAGTCAGGATGTTAGCTGGTAAGAGTGACAGTTCCTCGAGGGGTGTGGCTCTGGGCTGGCCTGACCGCACAGGGCACACCCCAGGAGCTCTGCCTTTGATGTAACCTGCAGGTAGAAAGAGGCGCCTCCCTGCCCCTTCCCCTCCAGAGCCAGCCAGGGGTCGGGTGAAGAAGGCAGAGAAGGAATGGGCTGGAGAAGAGAGGGGAGGCAGAGGAGGCCTGGGAGGGCAGGGAAGAGGCGGGGGAGGAGGGGACAAGGAACGAAGAGATGGCCAGGCAGAAAGGAGCATGGGTGGCAAGAGGAAGGCGGCTCTCAGCCCACAGCTCGGCCCCTGCTGGCCCCCCTGGTCGTCCCTGCTTAGTGGAAAGCTCCGTGGCGATGCAGAGACTGAGCAGTGTAGGGTCTCTGATCCCCGTCATCAAGGCCATTAATTAGAAAAGGGGGCCGCTCTGGGCCCAGGGGCCAAGGGACAGGAAATCGCTCTGTCCCTGGAAGCACTGGCCTGGCCCTGGCCCCATGGTTGGAAGGTTGTCTGTACATCTTTGTTCACTTGGGGCCCATCTGGAGATCTGACTGCGACCCGTGCCTGCTGCCAACCTCGGAGCCAGGCCCAGAAGACCCCTAAAAGTCAGTGAGAAACGCTCCCCTGGATCTGACTCAGACATACCATGGTCATGTCCCTTCCCCAGGCCTCAGTGTCCCCGCCATTCAATGAAGAGGTTCAATGATGCTGCCCCCAGCTGCCTCGAGGGGTGACATCTGGACTCCCCCTTCCTCTTGAGGGCATCACCACAGGTCCCTGTAATCGGGTCCCTGGCCAAAACCAGGCTGGTCCCGATGGCAGGGACTTCTGGCAGATTCTAGACCCTTTTTCTGCTCTCTAGCCCCACCTTGGGGACCCAGGGAGAGTCACTGTCTGCTCGGTGATGGACACGTCTAGGCGTGGGGCAGGGTGGGCTTGGTTGGACGATGGGGAGTGCGAGGGGCTTGGGCAGTGGAAGAGATGGAAGGCAGGCCAGAAACCAAGATGCCCATCACCCCAGCCACCCGCCACATCCAAATGGCAGGGCAGACTCGCAGCACGATGCAAGGACTCTCTAGAACGTCAGAGAAGGTTCTGAGCTAGGAGGGAGGAGGCAGATGCCCTGTGCTTCCTTCCAGCTGCAGGAGCCTCTGAGGCCGTGAGTCTAAGGCTGACCAGGCAGCAACTGTGCTATGCTGTCTACTGCAGCGGTGGGGGCCGTGGTAGGGGAGGTGGGGGCCTCCACTGAGTCTCATGTGTCAATGTCCACACAAACACACTCAGAAGAGAGGGTGGGTGTGAGCTGCCTGGTGCAGACCGCAGGGGCTTGAGGAAGGGAGAGCCCAGGAGGCTTCGGATAGCCAGGAGGCCTTCAGCAGAGTCAGTCTGAGTCTTCAGAGCTCCACAGACACGGCTTCATGGAGAGGAGAGAGCAGGCAATCCAGGCAGGGGGAACAGCCTGTGCAAAGGCGTGGAGGGGGACAGTGGGAACGTGGGGAACTTGGAACCAGCTCCAGCCGAGTGCAGGCAGGATGTGGAAGAGAATGTGGAGGAGGCTGAAGGGGTGGAGGCTGAGGCCTCGAATGCCCTCCAAACCTTGCGAGGCATGAAGATCGTTTCCTTCCTTCCTTCCTCTCTCTCTTCTCTCTCTGTCTCTCTCTCTCTTCCTTCCTTCCCTCTTTCTTTTCTTTTCTTTTTTTTTAAGTTAGAAGCGTGATTTATTGAGAGGACAGAAAAGCTCCTACAGTGGGAGGGAACGTGAGGGAGCTCCCCCTCTTTCTTTACGTCTCTTTTTTCTTTTATTTTCTGTCAGAGACTCACTCTGTTGCCCAGGCTGGAGTGCACTGGCAGGATCACGGCCACCTCAGTCTCCATCTGCTGGGCTCAGGTGATCCTTCTGCCTCAGCCTTCCAAGTAGCTGGAACCACAGGTGTGTGCCACCATACCTGGTTAATTTTTTGATTTATTGTAGAGGTGAGTCTCACCAAGCTGCCCACGCTGGACTCGAACCTCTCCCTGGGCTCAGGCAATCTTCCCACCTTTGCCTCCTAAAGTGCTGGGATTAATGGCGTGAGCCACTGCGCCCAGCCTTCTTTCTTTTCTTTTCTTCTTTTGAAATGGAATCTCGCCACCTGGGCTGGAAAGCGTGCAGGATCATAACTCACTGCAGCCTGGAGCTTCTGGGCTCAAGCAATCCTTCAGCCTCAGTCTCCTTTGTAGCTGGGACTACAGGCACATGCCGGCACACCTGGTCCATTTTTAAAAAACTTTTTCTTTTAGGATCGAGGAGTCTTGCTATTTTGTCCAGTCTGATCTCTAACTCCTGCGCTCAAGTGATCAGCCTGCCTCAAGCCTTCTAAAGTGCTGGGATTTCAGGCATGAGCCACTGCACGTGGCCTGACATGGAGGCTATTTTCTTTTCTTTTTTTTTTGAGTTGGAGTCTCACTCTGTCGCCCAGATTGGAGTGCAGTGGCCGCTCCCGGCCACCGCAGCCTTGACCTGCTGGGCTCCGGCGATCCTTCCGCCTCAGCCTTCCAAGTAGCTGGAATTACAGGCATGCGCTACCACGCCCGGCTGATTTTTTGATTTATTGTACAGATGAGGTCTCGCTGCCCAGGCAAGTCTCGAACCCGCGGGCTCAGGCAATCCACTCACCTCAGCCTCCCAAAGGCGCGAGATTACAGGCTGAGCCACCGAGCCCAGTTGAAGGCTATTTTCTGAGCATATGGTATGACTGGTTGAGTGGCTTAAGGACCTGATGGGACAGGAGGTTGGAAAGGTGGACCAGATGTTTCTGGTGATGGAAGCTCTTTCTCACATTTTCCTGTCTCTTCCCCACTTAGAGGTCATACCAGTTACTTTTGAGCAACGACTTCCAGGATCCTGCATCCCCAGGATAGACTTAGGAGGGGCGCCATCTTCCCAGGACACAGCTGAGGCCCTGGTACACATGTGAGGTGAGGGGCTCTGGGCGTCCTGCTTCCCGACTCTGCCCACCTGCCCTAAATGGAGCCACCATTCCTGCCTAGGACACACTGCTTGCCCACCCAGGGACCCTGAACATGTCCAGAGGGGCTGGTCAAACAGGAGGCTGGCGGGCTGGTGCTCCTGGCCGCGTGTCGCCTGCTGCAGTGATCATCTTTATGAACGTCAACTAGACTAAGCCCTTAACCTACATCTCCTCCATTCATCCATTTCTAGTTCAAACCCGATTCTGTTCCTGCTGGTCCCTGAGCTTTCCCGGACAGGATGGAGATCAATGAGCAATTTGCTGCTATCTGTAAATCTCACTTTCCTGCTGGCCCCCAACCCTAGCGGGTCGCTGCCACATTCAGCCCTGCCCACCCTCCATGGTCAGATGCATTGGCACCATGGCCAGCCATGTGGAGCCGGGACTGGTGGTGGAAGACACAGCCCAGAGGCCCCTGTAGAGAACAGAGCTTATTCTCCCCCCAGGTAAAGCCCTGAGACGCCAGGACACAGCAAAGACCCAAGAATCTGCATTTTTAACAAACCCTCTGAGAGGGCCAGGCATGGTGGCTCACACCTGTAATCTCAGTGCTTTGGGAGGCTGAGGCAGGAGGATGGCTTGAGTCCAGGAGTTTGAGACCAGCCTGGGCAACATAATGAGACCTTGTTTCTCAAAAAAAATCAAAAAGTTAGCCGGGTGTGTTGGCACGGGCCTGCAGTCCCAGCTACTTGGGAGGCCGAGGAGGGAGGATCATCTGAGCCTAGGAGTTTGAGGCTGTAGTGAGCTGTGATCCTGCCATGGGGCTCCAGGCTGGGTGACAGAGTGAGATTTTGACTCAAAAAGCAAACAAACAAACAACCCTCAAGGGATTCCAGTGGAGCTGGTGTAAGAATTGCTGGGAAAAAGCCAGGCTCGGTGGCTCAGCCTGTAATTCCGCGCCTTTGGGAGGCTGAGGTGAGTGGATTGCCTGAGCCCGCGGGTTCGAGACCCACCTGGGCAGGGAGACCTCATCTCTACAATAAATCAAAAAATCAGCCGGGTGTGGTAGCGCAC
>NW_007079820.1:85221-104575 GCF_000164805.1 Carlito syrichta | reverse complement strand
GTTGAGGCTGCGGTGGCCGGGAGCGGCCACTGCACTCCAGTCTGGGCAACCGAGTGAGACTCCAACTCAAAAAAAAGAATTGCTGGGAAATGATCAGCATTGGAGGCTATCAGCCTTCTTTCCACTGGCTCACTGTGTGGACTTACTTGCCTTCTCTGTGCTCAGCACCTTTATCTGTGAAATGAGGGCAACAATAGTCCAGCCTCATATAGTCCAGCCTCATCAAGCCACTATCTGGAGGATGAGCGGAGGAGACGTAGGTTTAGGGCTCAGCCCAGTCGGCATTTGCAAATGATGATCATAGCAGCCCACTGCCCTTCTGTGTGGCCAGCCCCTCTGGACACGCTCGGGTCCCTGGGTGGGCAAGTCGGGCGCCTGCCTCCAAACAGTGTGCCCTAGTTCCCTGGGTGGTAGTTGGGAGAGGCCGCCCAGGAGATGTGCAGGGGTGGACTTGGCCTGGAAAGGAGGGGGAAACAAAACTTGGGCTACTTTGGGCTTCCTGAGGCAGCCAGGATGCTGCTTGAGGACATGTAAGATGCCTTCTACTGGAGGGGCAGGGAGGGTCTCCACAGGAGGTAGATGCCCCAGGGGTAGTCAGTCCTCAGGTTATAGGGAAGCCATAGAGAGCTGGGGGAGGGGGTGGGGGGGACAGTAAGGAAAGCGAACTACATGGGGACAGGTGATTAATTCCAAAGACCAGTAGCCCTTTCTTTTTCTTTTTGATTTGGGGTCTCACTCTGTTGCCCAGGCTGGAGAGCAGGAGTACAATCACGGCTCACTGCAGCCTCGATCTCCTGGGCTCAGGAGATCCTCCTGCCTCAGCCTCCCGAATATCTGGGACTACAGGTGCATGCCGCCACGTCTGAGTGATTTTTTGAAGCATTAGCGGTTTCTCTCTGTTGCCCAGGCTGGTCTCAAACTCCTGGCCTCAAGTCATCCTCCCAAAGCACTGGGATTACAGGCGTGAGACACCACACCCGGCTCCCATAGTCTCTTCTCATCCTTAAAGGGCCCCAGGTGCCCACGACTCACCTCCCACCACCTCAAGAGACTTGGGGCACAACAGTCCCAGGTGTGGGGTCCGGCTTGGCTGGCCTGGTTTATTTTTTCAACTTCATTGGGGTATAATGTTCATGAGATGTTTTAAGTGTTCAGTTATACGCATTTTGACAAATGTACACACACTATGCACAACGATCAAGATACAGGGCATGTCCACCATCCTGAAAGGCTCCCTCATGTCCCTTCCCAGGCCAGGCCCACCCCCAGCCCCAGGCTACTACTGATATGCTTTCTGTCACTCTGGATTAGATGTGCCTTTTCCAGCATTTCATATAAATGGAATTATGTAATGTGTGCTCTGGCGTCCGGCCGCTTTCACTGCCTGTGATGTTGATGAGATTCCGTGTTTTTATGGCGCTAGATTACACCTTTTTATTGCTCAATATCCTCTCGGTGTCTGACTGAAGATGACTTGGCCATATGCTGATGGGCGTCTGTGTGGTTTCTAGGTTCTGGCTGTTGTGAATAAAGCCCCCATGAACACGTTTTTTAGTTCATATATGTTTTCAGCAGGGCGTGGTGGCTCACACCTCTAATCCCAGCACTTTGGGAGGTGGAGGTGAGAGGACTGCCTGAGCTCAGGGGTTCGAGACCAGCCTAGGCAACATGGTGAGACCTCGTCTCTACAATAAATCAAAAAATTAGCTGGGCGTGGTGCCCTGCACCTATAATTCCAGCTACTTGGAAGGCTGAGGTGGAAGGATCGCCTGAGCCCAGCAGGTCAAGGCTGTGGCCATGAGCATGTCACTGCACTCCAGCCTCCGTGACAGACTGAGACTCCTACTCAAAAACAAAACAAACAAACAAAAAACATATATTTTCATTTTTTGGCCAAACACCAAAGAGGGGGATGACTGAGTCCCATGGTAATTGTGTGCTTAACTTTGTTATTGTTGTTGTTGTTTGAGTTCCGGTTTCACTACGTCACCCACACTGGAGTGCAGTGGCATGACCACAGCTCTCTGAAGCCTTGACCTCCTGGGCTCAGGCGATCCTTCCACTTCAGCCTCCTGAATAGCTAGGGCTACAGGTGTAATTCTTTTATTTATCTATGTATTCATCCATGCATTCATTTGTATATTTTTATAGAGACAAGATCTTGCTATGTTGCCTAGGCTGGTCTCGAACTCCTGGGCTCAAGCAATCCTCCAGCCTCGGCCTCCCAAAGTGCTGGGATTACAGGTGTGAGCCACTGCACCCTGCCTGTATGCTTAACTTTTAAAGAAACTGACACGCTGTTTTCCGAAGCGGTCACACCATCACACATTTCCACTATTCCTGAGTTCCAGTTGCGCCACAGCCTCGCCAGCCTTAATGGAGCCAGTCTTCCAGTGGGTGCATAGTGGCCCCTCATTGTGTTTTTTTGTTTTTTATTTTTTAGTTGGAGTCTCCCTCTGTTGCCCAGGCTGGAGTGCAGTGGCACACTCACAGCCACTGCAGCCTCGATCTGCTGGGCTCAAGCAATCCTTCTGCCTCAGCCTTCCAAGTAGCTGGAACTATAGACACGCTCCACCACGCCTGGCTTATTTTTTGATTTATTGTAGAGGCGAGGTCTCACCAAGTTGCCCAGGCTGGTGTTAAACTCCTGAGCTTAGGCAATCCTCTCGCTTCTGCCTCCCAAAGTGCTGGGAGTACATACTTGAACCATGGCACCCAGCTATTTTTATTTTTATTTTTATTTTTTTGAGTTGGAGTCTCACTCTGTCATCCAGACTGGAGTGCAGTGGCCGCTCCTGGCCACTGCAGCCTCGATCTGCTGGACTCCGGGGATCCTTCCACCTCAGCCTTCCAAGTAGCTGGAACTGCAGGCGCGCGCTACCACGCCTGGCTAATTTTTGATTTATTGTAGAGATGAGGTCTCGCCAAGTTGCCCAGGTGGGTCTCGAACCCACGGGCTCAGGCAATACACTCACCTTGGCCTCCCAAAGTGCTGGGATTACAGGCTGAGCCACCGAGCCCAGCCCTATTTTTTTTTTTTTTTTTGAGTTGGAGTCTCACTCTGTCGCCCAGACGGGTGCAGTGGCTGCTCCTGGCCACCGCAACCTCGACCTGCTGGGTTCCGGCGATCCTTCCGCCTCAGCCTTCCAAGTAGCTGGAACTACAGGCGCGCACTACCACGCCTGGCTAATTTTTAATTTATTGTAGAGATGAGGTCTTGCCAAGTTGCCCAGGCGGGTCTCGAACCTGCGGGCTCAGGCCCTATTTTTATTTTAATAGAGGCACGGTCTCACTATGTTGCCCAGATAGACAGGGTCTTGCTATGTTGCCCAGGCCGGTCTCAAACTCCTGGCCTCAAGCGATCCTCCCGCCTCGGCCTCCCAGAGTGCTGGGATTAGAGGTGTGAGCCACCCCACCCAGCCTTGAGCAAGTTACTTAGTCTTTCTGACTTTTAGCTTCCTCATCAGCAAAATGAGAATGATAGTATTTACCCTAGGTCAGGTGTGGTAGCTCAAGCCTGTAATCCCAGCACTTTGGTAGGCTGAGGCGAGAGGACTGCCTGAGCCCACGGGTTCGAGGCCAGCCTGGGCAACATGGTGAGCCCTCATCTCTACAACAAACCAAAAAATTAGCCAGGTGTGGTGGTGCGTGCCTGTAGTTCCGGCTATTTGGAAGGCTGAGGTGGAAGGATCGCTGGAGCCCAGCAGGTCGACACTGCGGTGGCCATAAATGTGCCACTGCACTCCAGCCAGGGTGACAGAATGGGACTCCAACTCAAAAAAAATTACTCATCCTATAGAGATGTTGGAACACTTAACTCAATTCATGTATGTAAAACGCCCGGACCCCAGGAGGTTCAAACTCTTGGCGGCTACTGTATCTTCCAGTAGGTGATGGCCCCTCCTTCCCTCCTCCTGGCTCTGGCCCTGGTGGGCAGTGTCTCTTTCCTGTCCGTCTGGCTTTCGAGGGTCCCATGGGCAGAATGTAGGGGCAGAATAATGACACAAGTCATCCACCCAGACACACACATTTAGGGACTGCTGGGTGCTGAGTTCAGGGGTGCACCATCCTGCAGCCTCCGAGAGAGTGGAGGTGTCTCTGGGACCTCACACCTCCTGCCTGAGGACCCCCAATTGTGTACGTGCACCCTCAATCCCTCAGTCGTGGCATCTACACGAGCATGTGCGTGTCACTCCCCTCCCCACCTCCTGGCCCCTGCACAAACCCAGAGACCTGCAAGTGAGACCAGTGGCCACTCTGCTCCCAGCCCCTGCTGGCCCATCAAGAGCAGCTGCAGGCTGGCTGGTCGACTATGCATAATTCAGCGGTTTGGTCCAAAATAGTTCTGTTCAGGCCCAGCCTCTCGGATGGGGGCAGGGGAGTGCAGGAGCAGCACTGGGAGTGGGCACAGAACGTCAGTGGGTGAGGACCACCCTGGAGTCGGGTGAGGACCCTGGAGTCGGGTGAGGACCCTGGAGTCGGCCTCCTGCTTGGGGGCCTGGGCAGAGCCGGCAACAGCTCAGACTGACACACTCCCTTCCCCAACCCCCTTCCCCACTCCCGGCCCGAATCCTCCCACCCTGGGGAAACACGTTCACCTGAGGGCAGAGGGAGTGAGGCACTGCCCACGTGGCCACTCACACCTGCTGGGCCCCGCCACTTCCCTGGCGCCCTGGCCAAGAGGACACGGCTTGTCTCGGGCATCTCTGTCCCAGTCTCCCGTCCTCACCTCCCCAATCAATCAGTTTATGATAAGTCCACAAATATTTACCGAGCACAGAGCAGGGTCTGAGGACATAGCGCCTGGCTGTGCTGGGAGAGGCTTGCTGAGGGGGCAGGGAATTCTCAGAAAGGACAAGGACTGGTCACAGGAGGAAAGGCCATGCGGGGCAGGGGTGGGGGAGGGGGAGGCTCCCTGGGGAAGGCCTGCCTTGCTCTGGGCCTGCCTGGATGCAGTGTCGGATTTGGGGAGGCAAAGAGGCCAGCAGGAAGGCAGGGGGAGCCAGGTGGAGGCCGAGCGAGGTCCGAGGCTCTCTGGATGTTAGTAAGACAAATGGCTGACGGAACTGGGGTCAAGTGAGGATGTCACAGGACTGCTCCGGCATGTCCTTCAGCCTTTGGAAGTTCAACAAGGACCGGGACTGTACCAGGTACAAGTGCCTGGGGTTTCCGCCAGGAGTCTCTAGCATGGTGCCAAGTGCTTTGCTTTGGTGTCAGCCTGCTGGGGTTCATAGCTCAACAGCATTCTGTCACTGCTGACCTTGGGCAAGTGACTCAAGTCTACACCTGTTTCTTCACGCGTGAAATGGGGGTAATAATAGTCTCTGCCTCGTGGCCTCGGTGAAGAGATGAAATGAGAAGTGCACATATGGTGCATGGTCAGTCGCCCTCCCGGCCACCTCCTCCCCCCGTGTCCTCTCCACCGTGTGGAGAGAGAAGGAGCAGAATTTTCAGGACCCAGGTGACTGGCCAGGAGAGAACGTTCCCGCCAGAGGGTCAAGGGACAGTGCTGCTGGACAGAAGGCCAGAGGGCTTCCTGGCGGAGGAGGCCTTTGTGCCCTGATTTGAGGCAAGGCGCCGGACTCCAGAACACCTGAAGGCAAAGTGGACTCGTGGGCCCAGCAGTGTGGGGGCCATGTCGTCTGTGGGACCCCATGCTCCCTGTGACACTGTGGGAGTCCGGTGGCGTTTGGGGCTCGCTTTGCTATGTTCCTGCCTGCGGTGTCAGCATGGGGGTTGCTGCAACTTGAGGTTCCGGAAGGCTCCTTCCCTCATCTCCAGCTCGGTCTCCATTCCTCTCTTGGGGCCTCTGGCTCCGTCTCTCTGCCACTCTCCTCCACCTTGCTTGGTCTCACTAATTTCGCCTTCCCAGGCCCTCACCACTCCCTTCCCCTCCCTGCCTCCCCTTGCCTTATCCCCGTGTCTCTCCAGGGACCTCGCTGCAACTCCCTTCCTGGGACAGGGGGGAGCGGGGATGGCCCTGTCTCCCCCCGCCTCTGGGGGGGACCCCGTGCCCCAGGCCCAGCCCTATCGATTAGGGCTTTTTGCAGAGGCCGGGAGACATCAATGACTCCTGCTGCAAGGCTCGCCAGCGCTGCTAATATTAGCCTGGGAAGGCAGTTCACTGATGGATTAGGAGAAATTAAGAATTCAAATTCTGTAATTTGAATCAGAGGGCCGCAGCGTGCTGACAGCCAGTACTTCCCCAGAAATTAATGAGTGAGGAGCCTGGCAGCAACACTTTTCTTTCTTGATGGTGTCGTTCGCCCTGTGATCCAGGCCTCTGAAGCCCCCCACTCCGGGCAGGTATCGCCCAAGGGCCAGGGTCCTGTTGTCTCCAATCTTATCCAGGGATCCCAGGAATTCCTGGGCACTGGCCTCCACCCGCAAAGCCTCTGCCTGCCGGGGTCCTCAGCGTGAAGCTGCCTCGTGACGCTGGAGAAAAGACAGGGTCAAGGCACAGGCAGACCTTGCCTCCAGTCCCTCCTGGCCACGTGTGACCCTGACGAGGGTCTGGACCTGTCTCCGCCTCAGAACTGGAGTCTGTAACATGAAAATTATGCTTCTCAGCCTTAGGGGGTGTTGAGCCGCACGCCATGCGAAGCTACGCTGGCTGATGGCCGCCCTCTTCCTCTCACCCTCCCTCTTCTGCATCTCTGCTGGTTAGTCCTTCAGAATGTCCACCAACCTCTCCTTGGCCAAACCAAGCTTAAATCCGGCTCCTCCAGGAAGTCTGTCGAGGTTTCCTACCATCAAGATTGACTGGCTTCTGAATGCGGGACCTTATTTCTACTTTTCTCTCTCTCTCTCTCTTTTTTTTTTTTTTTGAGTTGGGGTCTCACTTTGTCACCCAGGCTAGAGTGGTGGCACGATGACAGCTCATTGCAGCCTCAACCTCCTGGGTTCAGGCAATCCTCCCACCTCAGCCTACCGAGTAGCAGGGACTACAGGCGCATGCCACCAGGCCCGGTTATTTTATTATTATTATTTTTTGTAGAGACTGGTCTGGAACTTCCAGGCTCAAGCAATCCTCCTGTCTTGGGCTCCCAAAGTGCTGGGAGGACAGGCCCCAGCCACCGTGTGGGGCCCTATTTCTGAACCCTATTTCCTGCTCATGCTCAGAGTTCTAGGTTGTTCCTGGGAAGAGGGTATCTTGCCTCCCAGGCCAGACTGTCCTTCTCCCTAGGGTGGCCTGGCATGCAGTAGGTGCTCAATAACTGGCCAACGAATTTCATTAGCACCTTCCATCTTGCTTGTGTCTACTTTGTTGCCTCTTCCACCCTCTCCCACCATGTGCCCTGTAAATGCTTGCTGATGGCTGGCAGGTGCCGGGTCTGCCAGGGCCTGGCCACTCCTTCCTGCCGTCCTGGTGCCCATGTCTTCGGTGGGGAGAGAGGGCAAGGGACACACTGGTTCCTGCTGTGAGTAGCTTCCCAAAATGGCACCTTCTAAGCGATTTCTTTTTGGCAATTTTAAAAAATTTTATTTTTATTTATTTATTTTTTGAGTCAGAGTCTCACTCTGTCACCCAAGCTGGAGTGCAGTGGCACCCTCATGGCCACTGTGGCCTTGACCTGCTGGGCTCAGGTAATCCTTCCGCTGAGACCCTGACTCAACGGAGAACCTGACTCAAAAAAAAAAAGTTGACATGATGTTTGTTAAGGCGGTGAGACAAAGAGTTAGAGCGCTGGGAATGTCAGAAGACAAGGCCATGGAGTTGGTGGGGTAGGCTTTCTTGGGTCCTTTGCGCTAGCACCTCAGCCTTGGGGCACACCTCTCCCTTTCCCTCTCACCCCGATCCCAGGCCCACTCTGTCCCCTGCCTCCTGGCTCAGACATGGGGAGGGGCACCCTTGGCTGCCAAGCAGACACGCTCTACTCAGCTCAGAGCCCATGGGCCCCCTGGGATTGGTCACCAAGGAGTTGATGCTGGGCACCTCCAGTCTGGTGGAGAGCCAGGGCACGTGGTGAAGCCGCTCAGGTGACTTTCTTTGTGACTGAGCAGGGTCTTGGGTGAAACCGAGGCTCAGAAAGGTTGTCATGTGGTCAAACTCCAACGATCTGTCTCCTGAGGAGAAAGGTGGCAGGGCAACCTTAGGAGTAGGGAACCCCCATCTCTTTCTGAGTCCTGTCCCACAGGGTTCTGGGAAATCAGACGTCCTTTCCAATTCTGCTTTCTCAGACTAGTGTTTGAGCAAAAGTTTGCTGCAGGTGGACTGGGGCTGGGGCAGAGGCAGAGCGGAGATTGGCAGAAAAGTTGTTTTCTAAGTGGCTGAGGATGGCTTTGAGCGGGAGATAAGGCTGCTAAGAACTGGGCACTGTGACTCACGCCTGTAATTCCAACCTTTTGAAGGCCAAGGTGGGAGGATTGCCTGAGCCCAGGAGTTCTAGACCAGCTTGGGCAACTTACTGAGACCTCGTCTCTACGATAAAACGAGAAATTAGCCAGGTTTGGGGGCGCACGCCTGTGGTTCCAGCTACTTGGAAGGCTGAGGCGGAAGGATCACCAGAGCCCGTGAATGTGCCACTACACTCTTGTCTGGGCGACAAGAGACTCTGATTCAAAAAAGAAAAAAAGAGGCTGCTAGAGTCCTGCCCCTGTCCCCAAGCCTCCAACCTGGGTAGCTGCTCCCCGCACCAATTTTCTCTTTCCGCTGAGGCTCTGGATCCAGGATGAACATGGGGGCGTGAATGTGCTGGGGGATCAGAAGCAGCCCTGTCTGCCGTTCCAGCCTTACAGGCAGGCGGGCTCTGGCCTGGCATTCCCACGCTGCTCCTGCCCCCGCCGGGCCCCTGGGATGCCCAAATCGCCTTTTCCCAGATCCAATTAAAACGGCGTTTGGAGCAAGGTTGAAATAATCACATAATCATTTTCTCCAGTAAAGTTACTGACTGGAGCCCGATTTGAAAGCCGAGCTGGTAATTGAATCTGAGGGACAGGGGCCAAGGAGTGGGGAGAGTGGTGGGGGGCTCTCTGCGGGGCTCTGGGGCGCCTGGCTGCGACCCTCCCCCTTTGCCACCCCTCCCACCGCCCATGGCCATCTCACTCCCTTCCTCCAGCCACAGATGCCTCTGGGGGCTGCAGGACTCCCAGACCGTGAGACACAGCCTCTGCCATCAGACTTTCTCAATTCGGAGGCCCTATGGGGAAGGCTGCATGCCATAGCACCCAGGGGGTCAGGCAGATGCCCACTATCCCACTCCCCAGCCAGGGCCCTAGTCTCCACCCAGGTTTCTCCCACCCTCTCCCTCCCTGCCTACCCACCCGCCACCAGCCACCTCCCATGATTCCCTGGGCTGGTCCCACCGCCTCCTCTCTGTCGAGGGCAAGGGAAGGGCTCATCTACTCTCTGGACCCATGAGCCATGCATGCAGTTGTTCCCTGGGAATCAGCAGTTGACATGCTCAGATGGAGTGGCCTTCCCCTCCTCCACGTGTTCCTCCTCCCAGCACTAGACTGGGGCTCAGAATATCTGCCACTTGCGGTGGCTCATGCATTTCTTCTTTTCTGTCATTCAGTAGACATGTCCTTACTGCATGTGAGGTCCTGAGCGGGGTGCTGGGATGAGGACGGACGGAGTGGCAGCCGCCCTCACGCCTGTGGCAGATACGAACAAGTTAACAACCACAGCGTGACAGGGGCCCTCTCAGCAGCCGGGAGGCAGGGGCTTTCTGGGGTGGCCTCGAAGCTGAACAGAGGTGTGTATTCCCAAGACAAATGCAAAGGCTGGGAAACAGGAAAGAACCAGGTGAGAGCGTGGGCTAGTAGGGGGCTTCAGTTTCCCTGTGTCTAGAGTGGGCTCCCTCCTCTGTTTGCCTCGTAAGACTCTATGCAAGAATGGACACAGAGGTGCTTTGTGAGATGGAAAATTCCACTCAGCTGATAATCGTTATTCACAGAGGGCATCTGTCCCCCCATCCCCGATAAGGGATAGAGTCTGGGGGAGGGGAGGTCAGTGGTTATGGCTGGTGAGGAAGGATGGAGGGAGAGGGCTGGAGCCTAGGTCCCGCTCCGCAGAGCCCTGTGGTCATGTGGGAACTGTCTGCCCACATGGCTGGGAGCCGGGGTGGCAGATACCACAGCATCAGCGGCTGCTGGTGCGGCTGCGTCGGGCTCCGTGGCCAGTGTCCAGCTTCCACATGGGCCCCAGGAGTCATGGTGGGACTCAGGGAATCCAGCCCCCTCCCTGAACCTCTCAGCCAACCCACATCCACTCTGCCTTCCCTGCCCGCAGCAGGGTCGGTGCTGGCAGTGCCATCCTGGCACGGGCTGGCTGAGGGAGCAGCCCCTCTCCTGACCCCACAGAAGCCCCCACATGGGGGTTCTGGGGGAGACCCATCATCCTCAGGCGTGTGCCTCTCTAACTAGCTCGTGGTGCCAACCCCCCAGCTGCCTGCGCTGGGCCCTCCTCAGACCGTGCCTGTGGTCCCATGCCCTTCCGGGCATAGCTGGCCTCCTGGTCAGGAGCTGCAGGGGTGAGCCTTGGCTCTCATTAGAGCTTAATTAATCAATTGAGTTAATCAGACAGCTGGATATGCTGCGGCTGCAGATGGGGGTGGGGGGGAGCATGAGCGTCAGGGCCGGCAGCGGGGCCTGACAGGAGGCAAAGGAGGAGGCCGCCGGTCGAGGCCGCAGCTGAGGCCACGGCAAAGGAGGACAAATGGGCCCAGGCCTGTGAGGAGCCGCTCTGGAAGGTGCCCTTTGAAGGGTGCCAGAGACAGAGCCCCGGGGGAGGTGGAAGCAGGACCTGGCCTCCTTTCTCATTCTTCATCTTGTCACACGTGTCTCTGAAAGCTGTTTGAAATCTGTAATTGAATGGAGGGGAAAAGGAAAAAAGAGACAAAGAAAGGTAGGTCCTCACAGTCCCAGGGAGCCCAGTCCCGTGGCAGAGGCTGGAGGTCTGTGGCTGGCGACACAGGCAGATCAAGCCTCAGAGATGGAGAGCCACGGAGTCTCTCCAGGTGAGCTGTTGGGGCTCTGGACATCTGGACCGTGGATGGGGGCCAGAGGGGCAGGGCCAAGGGCGGGCGAGAGTCCAGTAAGGACACAAGGGGGAGGGAGCATCGAGCGTTGGAGAAATGCTGTTTTGTCTGTTTTTTCTCACACCCGACCTCGGTGTTACCTTGGGGTGGGGTACGCAGGCAGGATGGGAAGTGTGGGGGGAAACGGATTGAGAGAGGACTCACGCAGGCACCCTGATAGTGTGGCCCTCTGGGGGCTGGCCATCTCCAGAGGGCGACCCCGAGCCTGAGGCTGCGGAGAGGGGCGTGCACGGGGCTCTGGAAGATGGATCAGAGGAGGGTGGCATTTCTGATCAGGCTTCCAGGAAAGGGGTCACAGAAGAGGTGGCTTTCAAGCCAAGCCTTGCAGAATGAGTGGGGTTTCCCCAAGCAGAAGTGGGTGTGGAGAGGAAGAGGATGGTGCAGGAGGCCAAAACTGCCCCGCAGAGGCAGGGCACTGGGCCGCGGGTGCAGACAGTTAGGCTGGAGACAATTTCCTGTTGTGCCAGTAAGAACAGGCTTGACTGTGGAGGCCCCTGGAATGCCAGATAGAGACACTGGGAGGCATCAAAGCCTCTGGCCAGGAGGAATTGACTGAGAGTGGGTGTGGAGAGAGGACATCTGTGGGAGCAGATCCATGAGAATGGATGAAGACAGGTGGCCCGGGGAGGGAGAAGCCAGGCGCGTGGCTCACACCTGTAATCCCAGCACTTTGGGAGGCTGAGGCAGGGGGATTGCTTGAGCCCAGGGGTTCAAGACCAGCCTGGGCAACTTGGCGAGATCTCATCTTTCCAAAAACTCAAAAAATTAGCTGGACTTGGTGGCATGTGCCTGTAGCCCCAGCTGAGGTGGAAGGATGGCTTGAGCCCAGCAGGTTGAGGTTGCGATGGCCACAAGCATGCCACCGCTCTCCAGCCTGGGTGACTGTGAGACCCAGACTCAAACACAAACATAAAATGCACACACTCACCAGGCGTTTGATGGTGGGGGACAGGTGGGGTGTACCCCTCAGGGTTTAGATCACCTAAAATCCCAGATCTGCCCCTTAGGTGCAGAGGTTGCAAAGTATATAACTGAGCAGTCACCATGGTTCCGGACCCACCGGTGGGCGGGGAGGCTTGGTCTGGGACAGCCTGGTGCCTTCCCCACACCTTCCCAGGTGGTTCCAGGCAACTCTGCAGCCAGGGCAGAGAAGATGGGGGGAAGGGGGGCCGGGACCACCTGGGCACAAGCTCAGCCAGCCCGATGTGAGAGCAGCAGGCCCGGTTGGGGGTGGGGGTGGGGCCCCGAGGGAACACCTGCCTCCCACCAGCACCGGGTGCCCTTCACATGGCCCTGAAATCGCCCTGTTCACACCTTCCACACAGCGCCTGGAGCAGTTGGGAAGGAAGACCTGGGAGTGCTGGCCCCAACCAGGGCGCTCCAGCTCACCCCCATCTGGGCGTGCTGGGAGAGTTCCCCCCTTTCTGGGCTTCCCCTCCGGAATTCCCTCTTCCTTCAGCTGAAGCCTGCCTCCCCAGCCGCTGGGTATCCCCTGCTGACCCTGGGAACACATCCAGCGATGGTCACCCAAGTAATGGGCAGCCTTGGACGGAGCTCCCCACACGTCCGGCCTCCCTCCCTCCCTGCCTCCTAGCCTCTCTGCCTCTTCCCGCCCTCCCTGCTTCCCTCCTTACTTCCTCTCTTCCTCACACGTTCACAGCTTACCAACACATTTTTTGTGTAAGAAATTTTCGGTGGTGTTGACGGCTCATAGCCGTTTCCTGGGAGAGCTGGTGTAGCTCAGGGGGCCCTGCCCGAGACCCCACAGCCTGACGCAGAGACCCGGGGAGTGAAACCTGTCCTGGTCCAGGCTCTTCCTCCCAAACTGGGCTGCTCCAAGGGGGGCTCAGCGCCTACCCTGGCCCCAGGTCCTGCCCCTGCGACCGGGGATCTGACGTGGGCCTGCTGAGTGAGGACCACTGCCCTTAGCCGGCCTCCCAAGAGCCCCTGCCTGGGCACTGGAGTCCCTTGGAGGCTATGACATGCAGTTCCCAAGAGGGTGTTCTGCCTTGCATGGATCAGGACTCACTTTGTCCTTGGCCTTCCCAGGCCCCTCCCTACCGTCACTGGGACAAAAGCCCCCACCCTGTGGGCTTCTCAGGCTGCACTTGAACTGGCCCAATGTGGGAGTCACCCCCCACCTGCAGTTACTGAGCGTGTGGAATGTGGCTATGAGAATATTTTATTGTGTTTTATTTTTTTGAGTCGGGGCCTAACTCTCCTGCCCAGGCTGGAGTGCAATGGGCATGATCACAGCTCACTGCAGCCTCAATCTTCTGGGATCAGGCGATCCTCCTGCCTCAGCCTCCTGAGCAACAGGGACTACAAGTGCACGCCACCACACCTGGCCAGGCTATTATCATATTTTAGATATATACTGGGTTGAGTTTTTAAAAATATTATTTGAATTAATTTCACGTGTTTTCTTTTACTTTTTTTTTTTTTTGAGTTGGAGTCTCACTCTGTCGTCCAGAGTAGAGTGCAGTGACTGCTCCCAGCCACTGAAGCCTCAACCTGCTGGGCTCCGGTGATCCTTCCGCCTCAGCCTTCTGAGTAGCCGGAATTACAGGCACGCGCTACCATGCCTGACTGATTTTTTAATTTATTGTAGAGATGAGGTCTCGCCAAGCTGCCCAGGCAGGTCTCGAACCCACAGACTCAGGCAATCCACTCACTTCAGCCTCCCAAAGCACGGGATTACAGGCTGAGCCACTGAGTCCAGCTTCTTTTTACTTTTTAAATATGTCTACTAAAACACTTAAAAGTACCTCTGTTCAGGTGCAGTGGCTCAAGTCTGTAATCCCAGCACTTTGGGAGGCCAAGGCGGGAGAATTGCTTGAGGTCAGGAGTTCGAGACCAGCCTGGGCAACATAGCGAGACCGTGCCTCTACAAAAAATTAAAAAATTAGCTGGGCATGGTGGTGCAGGCCTGTAGTCCCTTGGGAGGCTGAGGTAGAAGGATCACCTGAGCCCAGGAGGTCAAAGCTGCAGTGAGCCATGAGTTTGCCACTGTGTTCCAGCCTGGGCAAAAGAGTGAAACTAAAAAAATAAAATAAAATAAAATAAAAATAGCAGTACCTCTGTAGCTCATGTGATCTTTCTGTTGCACAGTGCGGTTCCAGATAGCAGGAGCCCCTATCCCTGTCCAGCATGTTGTATAATCTCATTTAAAAATCTGGGAGGAGGCAACTCCCTTGGGTCTCCTCCCAATCTGGGAGCTTTTCTGTCCTCTCAGTAAATCCTGCTTTAAAAAAAAAATCTGGGGCCAGGCTTGGTGACTCAGCCTGTAATCCCGCACTTTGGGAGGCCGAGGTGAGTGAATTGCCTGAGCCCGAGCATTCGAGACCCGCCTGGGCAACTTGGCGAGACCTCATCTCTACAATAAGTCAAAAATTAGCCGGGTGTGGTAGTTCCGCATGCCTGTAGTTCCAGTTACTTGGAAGGCTGAGGCGGAAGGATCGCCGGAGCCCAGCAGGTCAAGGCTGCAGTGGCCGGAAGCGGCCACCGCACTCCGGTCTGAGTGACAGAGTGAGACTCCTACTCAAAAAAAAAAAAAAAAAAAAAAATCTGGCAATATCAGATGCAGTGACTCACGCCTATGGTCCCAAAACATTCGGAGGCTGAGGCAGGAGGATTGCTTGAAGCCACGAGTTAGAAACCAGCCTGGGCAGCACAGCAAGACCTTGTCGCTACAAAAAATTTAAAAGTAAGCTGGGCATGGAGGTGTGTGCCCGTAGTCCCAGCTACTTGGGAGACTGAGGTAGCAGGATCACCTGAGCTCCAAAATTTGAGACTGGCCTAGGCAACATAGCCAGACCTAGTTTTACAAAAAATAAAAAAATTAGTTGCATATGGTGGTGTGGGCCTATGGTTCCAGCTACTTGGGAGGCTGAGGCAGAAGGATCGCCTGAGCCCAGGAGGTCGAGGCTGCAGTGAGTTGTGAGTGTGCCACTGAACTCCAGCTTGAGTGACAGAGTGAGACTACACAAATAAAATACAATAAATTTTAAAATAACAGTACCTCTGTGGCTTTTCTATTGTGATCCTTCTATTGGGCAGCGTAGCTCCAGAGAGCAGTAGCCTCAGCCCTGTCCAGAGTCTTGTATCATCTTATTGAAAACCTTTGTGTGGGACCGGGCATGGTGGTTCATGCCTGTAATCCCAGCACTCTGAGAGGCAGAGGTGAGAGGATTGCCTGAGCCCAGGGGTTCAGGACCACCCTGGGCAACTTGGTGAGACCTCGTCTCTACAATATTTAAAAAATTTAAAAAATTAGCTGGGCATGGTGATGCGGGCCTATAACCCCAGCTACTTGGGAGGCTGAAGGAGGAGGATCACCAGAGCCCAGAAATTTGAGGCTACAGTGATCTATGTTCGCAACACTGCACTCCAGCCTAAAATATAAAAATAAATAAAGTAAAACCTCCATAAGACCAGTGAGACAGGAGTTGCCTGCCCCCTCTTCGCAAATAAGGAAGGTGAGACTCTGTGAGGTCAAATGACTTGTTCAGGGTCACATAGCCAGGGAGAGGTGGAGGCCCTGGTGCTCCTGACTCTGGATCTGAGACAACCAAGAGAGACATCCTTCCCTTCACACTGGCCTTCACCCACCCTGGACTGTTCATGACCCGGCCCCTGAGGAAGCCACTCTCCAATTCCCATGTTCTGGGAGCCTCCCAAAA
Organism: Carlito syrichta; assembly: GCF_000164805.1. Classification (NCBI taxonomy): domain Eukaryota; kingdom Metazoa; phylum Chordata; class Mammalia; order Primates; family Tarsiidae; genus Carlito; species Carlito syrichta. Next base: position 88,851 of record NW_007079820.1, on the reverse strand, counting down.
AGTGCCCCTGACCACCCCATCAAGACCCATGCCTCTCGGGTCCCCACTGAGGTCAGAGTCTGATCCCTCGTTGGACTCTGCGGCCTGTGATTCTGCCAAAGCTGGTGCCAGGCGGAATGCAGTGACTCATACCTGGAATCCCAGCCCTTTGGGAGGCCAGGGGGAGAGGATGGCTTGAGCCCAGGAGTTCGAGACCAGCCTGGGCAACATAGCCAGACTCGTCTCCACGAAAATGACAAAAACATTTTTATGAAAGCTAGTGCCTTCGCCCCGTCATGAACGTTGCAGCTCCTTTGTACCCGCTGCCACTCACACAAGTGGTCCAGGGGCCACTGCCCCCAGGACACGTCTTGCCTCCTCTTGTCCCCCAGCCTGGCTTCCCCTAGTCCCTCACCTTCTTGGAGACGAGCATATTCCATGATGCTCGGGAACTGTATCTTTAACATCCCCCTGTCTGTCCCTGGAACGTGATAAAAATACGCGGCATCGGTCTTTTTTCCTTTCCCTTCTGCCAGGATGATGTTTACCCAGGTGTCAATCAGGAGAAGAATTTGGCTTCCTAATTTCTCTCCTCCTCCCCGGGGGCCGCACGTGTCCCTGCCTCGCATGGACACTGAGCCGGAATCAAGGTTACTAATAATCCCCAGCACACACAGATGCCGAGAGCACATATATTAAAGTCACATATTGATTTATATTTTCGGGTCCCTCTGCCTCTCTGCTCAGCCTCAGCCTTTCTCTCTGCCAAGGAGAAAAAAGAATTACACAGCTATATTTATTGCCAGGATGTTTAGTGTAAAGAGCATTGTGTCCGAAAGGTAATTCCCACCCTCTGCCCTCTTTAGGGTTATTTTTCAAAAAACGGCGTACCATCGCCTATCCATAAGCATTTATCTTTTTGCTGTTCATTCTTTTGATTTTTCCTGAAGGGAGCAATGAGAGATTTAAGGTAGACTGTCAGAAGGACTTCCTGACTTAAATGGTGGGCTGCCATCCCCAAAGAGGTGGGCAGGGTTGTTCTGCCAGCAGAGCGAATCCTGTTGCAGGTGGGACGAGGGGTGGGTAGGAGTGAGTGTGGAAGACAGAGCAATGGATCCGGTAGTTGCCAGAGGTCACCCATCCGTCCAATCCAAAAGCTTCTCATCATCAGTGGCTTGTGAGCTATGGTCCCATTTCATGGGTGGGAAGTTCAAGCCTGAGGAGTGAGCTTGCTTCCCATTGGCTGGGAACTGGGCTCTGGATTCCATGCCAGCCTTGCCTTTCCACCTGGACTCAGGATTTGATGGGAAGAGAATTTTCTTCAGGTGTGGCTTGTTCTGCCCTGATGGGTTGGAGTGTGTGGGATGCCTGGGAACAGTCGTGGTAGGGGGTGTCAGGAGGAGGACTGTCTGGAGAACATAATTCCTTGTGGTTTTTTTTTTTTGAGTTGGAGTCTCACTCTGTCGCCCAGACTGGAGTGCAGTGGCCGCTCCCGGTCACCGCAGCCTCGACCTGCTGGGCTCCGGCGATCCTTCCGCCTCAGCCTTTCCAGTAGCCGGAATTACAGGCAAGCGCTACCACGCCCGGCTGATTTTTTGATTTATTGTAGAGATGAGGTCTCGCAGCCCAGGCGGGTCTTGAACCCGCGGGCTCAGGCAATCCACTCACCTCAGCCTCCCAAAGGCGCGGGATTACAGGCTGAGCCACTGAGCCCGGCTGATTCCTTGTGTTTTTTTGACATAGGGTCTAACGCTGTTGCCCAGGCTGGAAGGCAGTGGTGCAATCATGGCTCACTGTAGCCTTGACCACCTGGCCTCAAGCAGTTTTCCCATCTCAGCCTCCAAGTTAGTTGAAACTACAAGTGTGTACCACCATGCCCGGCTACGTTTTTTATTTTTTGTAGAGACAAGGTCTCGCTCTATTGCCCAGGTTGATCTCGAACTCCTGGGCTCAAGTGATCCGTCTGGCTTGGCCTCCCAAAGTGCTGGGATTATAGGGGTGAGCCACCACACCTGGCCTCCAGTTCTTTAAGAAAGTGCTCTTAGAGCACTCATCCTGGGCTGACAGCCTTCCCCCAGCCTCTCCTCCCACCCACAGCCCCTGTCACTCAGCCTGGCAGGGTGACCATTTAAAAATGCCAAATTACGAATCGGACTCTGGTTCCCTTGGGGTCTCTGGGATCCGGAGTAACACTGGGCCTGGAAAAGGGAGGGAGCTCACAGGCCATCTCCTTCCTGACTGGGGCGAGTTCCCCTCCGTCTCCCACACACCATCTTCACTCCACAAACACTGTGGGTGGCAGAGGGTGTCCGCCTATTTTACACATGGGAAAACCAAGGTTAGGTTAGTGGCCCAGTCACGCAGCGAGGAGAGGCAAGGCCTTAACCACAGCCCATCTGCTGGCCTTGCTCCTGTCACAGGCGGGTCTCCCGGTATGCAGGCTGCCATGGTCGAGTCTCCAGTGACCTCCTTGGGATCCCTCCAGGCCCCTTCCCTGAGGTCATGGCTGTCTCTCTCTGCCCTTGGCATGGGAGACGCAGCTCTTCTCCTGGGTGTGCCCAGGCCACCTGGGCTGGGGTCAGCACTCTCCCTGATGGAGCCCACCAGGCACCCGCCCAGTCCCTGCCAGGGGCCTGCATGCCTCCTCCTGTCCCTTTGCTGTTTTTCAGGGCCCGGTGGAGCGGCCTCACATCCAGCGTCCCTCACTTCATTTAAAAAAAAAAAATTTTATTCGGAGTTTCCCTCCGTTGCCCAGGCTGGAGTGCAGTGGCATGCTCAGGGCCACTGCTGCTTCGACCTGCTGGGCTCTGGCATCCTTCCACCTCAGCCTTCCAAGTAGCTGGAACCACAGGCGCAGGCCAGCATGCCCAGCTAATTTTTGATTTATTGTAGAGCCGAGGTCTTGCCATGTTGCCCAGTTTGGTCTTGAACCCCTGGGCTCAGGCAGTCCTCTTGCCTCGCCTCCCAAAATGCGGGGATGACAGGCATGAGCCACAGCACTCATCTCCCCACTCCCTTCTGGAACCCGTTTCGCCCTAGCAGGGCTGAGGCCTAATACCCGTGGGAAGCCATGATGTTGACCCCCTCAAGTGAAGGCCGAGTCCCCCTATTCAGAGGGGGCAGCCGAGGCTCAAGGCGCATCAGTGACATCCTCGAGGTCACCCGGGGGGTGAGTGGAGCTCGTGGCATGGGGGTCAGGTCCGTGCGACCCCAAGTCCTGGCTCCCCCCACCTCCCGGATCGCCTCCGTGAGGCAGGCCGCGTGGGGGCAGGGGCCAGCCGGCGCAGGGCGCGGCGGGAATGAGCACGGAGGACCCTCCCGGGGAACTTTTCCCATCGAAAACCCGCTCCCTCGCGGCCACGGGTGATGGATGGCTGGCGCTGATGAGAAACGAGCAGGGGGGCGGCGCGGCATTGAGATTCCGCGGGCGCGCGGGGGGCGGGGGGGGGCGGCGCGGGCCTGATACCGGCCGGGTCATTGATCTGGGGCTGCCAATTTGCAGCAACTAAATATTTGGTTTCTGCCTCGGCCCGCTCCTCGCTCTGCTCAAACACACTTCAATTAAAAGCGGGAGGGGGGTCTCGCCCGGGCCCCCACGGCCCGATCGATGGCGCGGGGCCCGCGGGCGCCCAGCGCGGCCGGGCGGGGGGC
>NW_007079820.1:83035-85075 GCF_000164805.1 Carlito syrichta | reverse complement strand
CCGCCGAGGCTGCCCCCTCTCCCGGCTCTGCCCACCCCTCTGCCCTTGGGGTGGGCAGAGAGCCGAGGGCGAGCCCAAGGCTGGCCCAGGACGGGAGGGGTCTGGGGAGGGCTTGGATTGGGAGGAGCAGGGAGAGCTTGGGGGACGGCCTGGGGACCTGGGGATACTGCGACGGCCTGGAGAGGAGGACAAGATCATTGGCCACAGCTGCCTCCTCTGTGGGTTCAAGGCAAACAGCAGCAACGGTGGGGGAGGGGTGAGGCTGGACCACAGGGGACTTTCTGTTCCACAGGCATCTTCCTGAACTTTGAGGGGAAAATGGCTGGCTGGAAGGGGAGCTCATCATGGGGGGGAGTGAGAAGAGGGGGGCCAGGGCATCTTGGGGTCTGCTGGGTGGAACAGCCCCAGCTTGGCTTGAGATCCTTCTGGGAGAGATGGATGGGGTGGCAGAGGCTTCCAGGCACAGAAGGTGGGAGGAGGCTCAGACCCATGGGAAGGGGAGGGAACTGGGGTCCTTTCCCTGAGTGGAAGTTCCTTGAGGGCCAGAGGTGGGAGCTGAGGCAGTGGGGTGTGGAGAAGGCCTTGGCCTCCCCTGCATTCCTGTGTCCCACTTTCCACGGGAGGCGGCTGCTAGTCCACTTACCTGTGGGATGTGGCTTCTCCTCCCCACTCCCCATCCTCGCTTCCTGCCACCCCATTCCCGGCCTCTGGGCACCCTTGGCCCCTGGCTGGCCCAGGTCTCACCTGTGCAGGCCAAGCTTGCCCAGTGCTCCGGCTGCAGGCTCTGGGGAGGTCGGCTCCACCAGCCAGCTCTGTCCCCTTAACTTCGAGCAGATGCCCACCCCCGGACCCCTCCTCCACCCTCAGCGCCTGACTCCCTCGTGGCTTGGGGTGCTAATCTCCCATCATAGAAGGCCAGATCCAGAGCTCGGAGCCAGGCTGGGGAAGAGCCAGGGCTGGCCTTGACCCCGGGAGCCTCCCGGCCCACAGCCTCCTCTTGGTGCTGCCGCGCCAACCCCCAGCCTCCTGCTGCTCCCTCCCTCGAGTTCCCTTTCTGCCGCCCTAGCTGAGAGCACAGGGCTGTGGAGCAGAATGATTTCCTGTAATTGGCCAGCAATCCAGCCGCCTGGCTTGTTCTATCGACATGCTGGTTAGCTGGAAATTGTATTGGAATCTGCGTGCCTGGAGGGGAGGGGTGGTGGGAGCAGAGACGGGCAGCTGTGGGTCCCAGCTGGGTGCAGGCTTGGCTCTGTGGGGGACACAAGGAGCCACAGCTTCCTTCCTGGAAGGAGCAGGAGGGGCAGCCTGGGGCGCCTCACCACCCCTCCATCTTGCTCCTTCCGTCTTGCCACATCCAGGGGTCTCCCACCCTATGTGCCTGAAGTCACCACAGCCCTCCATTCCCTCTCCTCCCCTGGGACTGCATCCTTCTCCCCTAAAGTGCCTCATGAGAGCTAGGGACTGTGCCCTGTACCCCACCCCCACCCCCCATCTGCCCAATGGTGTCCCTCTCCCACCCAATTCCTAGCCGTGGAGGCTCATTCTGGAGTATCCCAAACCCTCCCCTGCCCCCCCTAAGGAAAGAGAGAGACTCAACCTCTGAAGAAGAGTTGTCTGTTACTAGAGCCAAGTTGTCATTAATGGGGCGGTGCAGGTGGAGGGAAGAGCACTGTACTGGGAGTCGAGAAACTTGGTGGTCATGTTTGTTAGCTATTTGGGCCCGGCAGCTCAACCCCGGACCTCCGTGAGATTCTGGCCATGCCTCCCTGACCGAGCTAGGTTTACAAGAAGACGGTCTTGGGAAGGTGCTGTGTAAACAGTAAAGCTCTGAGCTAGTTTGGGGCCAGCCCGGGCGGGGCGGGGCGGTCTGGGGCCTGCCTGTCCCCTACTCCAAAGGCGGGTGGTCTGCAGCCCCTGCTGGTGCCCCTTGCCTTGTGAGGCCCAAGTGCTGGCACAGGCCAGGCCAGGGCTGGAGGCTGCAGGGCTCCGAGCCCGTCGCCGCCGCGGGGCGTTAACACCCGGGCCGGCCCGCGTCTCCCG
>NW_007079820.1:63541-83015 GCF_000164805.1 Carlito syrichta | reverse complement strand
GGGAGTCAGGAACGCTCGCCCGCGGAGGCCCGGGCCCATCCCGGGCGGGTGCTGCCACCTGCCGGCAGGAGGGGAGGCTGGGCCCCTGCAGCTTCTGGCGGCCTCCACCTTGAGTCCCCTCCGGTGCAAGGCTGCCTGGGACCACCGCGCCTGGGCAAGGGCATCCCGGGAGCGGAAGCCGTGGCGCCACCAGGGGCAGGACAGGACTCGGGGTCTCTCCACACCTGCCAGCCTGGCCATCCTCGGAGACCCTCACATCAGACTTGGTCAGGGGCGAAGTTGTCTTCGAAACTTGAGTTTGCCAAGGGTTTTCACGGCCCCCCACTTATTAGGAAGCCTATGCAGAGCAGGAACCCAAGGCAGGCGGCCCCAGCAAGCGGGAGAGGCCCCAACCTCTCCCAGGTCTCCCACCTTGCCTGAAAAGCGAGCCAGGACACAGCGGGCAGAGCTCAGAACCTCCCATCCTTCTGGGCCCGGGGTGGGAATGGCCAATGTATGGTCACCTGTGGGGCACCACATGTCCAGCAGTGCCCAACACACCCCAGGTATCCATGAAAAGCCACTTCCTCAACTATTGGGGTGACAGGGCACTGTGGGGGTCCACACCTTTTCTCCCTTCCCCCCACCAGGTCCCACCAAACTGGGGTGCGGCGGCTCCACCATCCTCATCCTGCTGGCCACCCCACAGCCCACCACTGCCCTGCCCAGCCCTTCCTTGTCCCCCAGGAGCTGCTGTAGCTTAATGAGCTAGTCCCTGAACACGGGCAGTTCGGGGAGGGGGCAGCAAATATGGCCCCTGCCGCATTCGCATCTGTCACACTCATTTCTGGCCTTAATAGGCTGCTGCTGCAGGATCAGCACATCAGCAGGTCTGTGCTCTGGCAGGGAGGCTGACGTCTGCGCAGCCTAATTGGGCTGGGAAAGGCAGATGGAGCAGGGGGCGAGGGGTGCGACGCCGCCCGGCAGCCCACTCACCTCCCGCAAAGGCCCCCTGGGCCTGGCTGGAGTCCCTGGGCCCAGGGAGAGGGCTGACGGCTGGTGTACCTTCTGAGCCTGGGAAGTGAGGTGTTCAGTGTGTGAAGAGCCAAGTGCAACCTCAGATGGGATCAGCCCCGTCTGGTTGGTCCAGGACATTTCAGAACATACTTTATTCAGCACCAGCAGGCTCTGCACCGGGAACAGGATGACCAGGACACTGTCCCTGCCCTCAGAGGGTGTACAGGTTGGGTGGAGAAACCAACCAGCTTCTGGCTGGTTACCATGGATTAGGGTAAAACGGGGTGTGGGGGGGTGTCCCAGAACACCTAACCCAGAGGTGTTAGCCAGTTGCAGGAAAAAAAAACAAGAGGTATTCCAGACGAGAAGCGGCAGGGCAAAGGCACAGAGGCAAGAACGGTCCTAGAGCTCAGGGCTGGGAGGGAGTGGGAGGTGGTGAGCAGGCACAGGAAGCAGGTCCCCAGAAGAGACTGGCCTCGTGACAGCATTACCTGTGAGAATCTTCACTGCCTCCTGGCCAAGGGCTTCAGCCTGGGAGAGGACCCTGCTGAACCCTGTTTGCAGGTGGAAACCCTTGTTCAAAATGACCCCCTAGGGTCCACGGGGGGTGCAGGCTATAGATGGGCAGGTGCATGGATGGAGTTCAGCCCAGGGAGTCCTGGGCCGCCCAACTCTCAGGAGGGCCACATGGACAGTGCTCCCCTCCCAGAAACGTAAAACAAACTGTTGCATACACACACCACTGTGGATACTGTTCTGTGGGTGGTGCCAGGGGATGGAAGTGGGGGCAGCACCCACAGGCAGCCACTGCTTCTCTGCCTCAGACAGGACGCTCCAAAGAAGGGGGGCCCAGCCCAGATGACAGCATCCGTGTGTGTGTGTTGGGAGGCAGGGCATGTCACCTGGCTTTGGCCTCCAAGCTAGGCATCCTGGGAGGGCCCAGCTAGGGCTAAGGCAGGAGACAACGGGTGAGTAGGTACAGGAGGCTGACAATGCCCGCCAGGGCTGCGAGGACGCCAAGCCTCAGTGGCAGGTACTCCAGGGAGCGCTCCAGCTCGGCGTGCAAGAGGACCACCTGGCGTTTGGTGACACTCCACTCGCCTGAGTTATCCAGAACATGGCGGGCCAGCCGGGCCTTGTCCGCCAGGGGCAGCTGGGCATTGATGCGGGCCTCGGCGTCCTCGCGGTTCAGGCTGTTCCGTCGCATCAGCCGCACCAGCTGCGTGTCCCGGTCACTAAGGACAGGGCAAAGGGCACTGGAGGTCCCCACCACCCGGCCTCCCTCCCACCCTGAGTCAGACCCGGCCTGGAACTGAGAGCCCTGCAGCCCAGCAGGGGGCCTGGAAGCTCCACCCCACTGCACCCACTCTGGGGGAGGCCCCAGATTCTATGGGCTACTGAGCCCCTCAATACAAACAAGGGGAGTTCTGCAGCAGTTGTTTTCTTGCCATCTGGGGTCTGCGCTTTGCTGCTAGGCCTGAGGTTTCCCATCCTAAGATGGAGGATGTGATCACCAGAACCAGCCACGTCCTGGATCCCTGGACGGGTGACCTTTACCGAAGGCCTGTGCCTGCACGCCAGCCGTGTCCTGCATTCCCCCCCCCCGAGGAGGGGGGGAGCTTGGGCTGCGACATCAAAAATAGCTCCCGGGGCCACCACCTCTCCTTGCCTCCACCCCCCACCCTCACCCCTGCTCATTTAGAGACAGAAATGGCCAAGATGCCAGCTGCCCTGCTACATGCTGCGATGCCATGGGTTGGGCAAGCCTGGGGTGCTTCGAGAAGGCATGAGGACTGGTGACCTGGACCCCAGTCCAGGGGCAGGATCAGGCACAGCAGATGAGGCTGAGCCACATTCAGCCTCCCAGCTCCAAGGGACAGCCAAAGAAGCCTCCTTCCCTGCACTGACACTGCCGTCCGGGTCATTCGCGGGAAGCTCTCTCCTGCCTGGGCCCGGCTGGCTGCAGTTAGTCCTGTGGGGTGGGGGCGTCCCTGATGCTCCCCGGGCTCTGTGACCTGCCTCAGCCCCCAATGGGAGCAGAGCAGAAGGGCTGCAGGCACGCCCACCATCTGGGCCTTTCTGCTTTGCCGCTCGGCCTGAGTTTTCCCGGTTATAAAGTGGGAGATTCGGTCCCTTCTTTGGGACCCTGGGTAGCAGACCAAGTGAGCCAGAGACAAGTGAGGCTGCCCCCTGTGGAATCAAGCTACATGAGCCCTGGGTGTCATCTGTTACGGGGGACAGTGAGCTGTCGAGGTTGTGGGGCCCATCCCTATCTGGCTGGGAACAGGACTAAATCTGACCTTTGCCATGGATGCCACGAATCTGCGGCTGGGGAGAGGGTGGAGGGCGTGAAGATGGGGATGGCTCAGGGCGCCCCGTGGGTGCCCATCCTCCCGAGGATGAGGTCAGGCGTGGGGGCCCTGGGTGTGAAGGCAGTGCCCTTCCCGCAGCCCTTCCTAGGGCTCAGAAATGGTCCCGGCACAGCTGGGTTGAGACTCCACATGCTTTATGGCCGTGAGCTTTTTATCCGAACGCTCATTCCACAATTGGCAAATTGCTCAAGACCGTGATAAAGCACCTTTTGGTATGATCACATGCTGGGAAACACCCTGTGTAATTTCAAGTGCACCTGGGTGGTTTGCCAGTTACAGGAACCCAGGAGGGACCCTTATTTTCGTAAAGTGTAGGTCCCTTTGGTGAAAAGCAAATGTTGCTCACCTTCATCTCTCTGGCAGCTCTCAAGATCACCCCACACCTGCCGGACACGGGCACAGACGGCACCCAAGCTCTGGCAGAGGCTCCTCTGCCTCGTGAGGGGCTAGGGCTCTCCTGGGAGCCCCAGGATCTACAAGGCACCACTCGTCCGCCAGAAGCCACAGCTATCTCTGCTCCAGCAGATGGACCGAGCTCTAAAGAGGGTGCCAGAAGGGGCAGGCTGGGGTCACCAGGTGACTATGCTGCCATCAGCCCTCTGTCTTCTCCCTACGTGCTAAGACCCTTTTTAAAAACATGTTTATCTGGCCAGGTGCGGTAGCTCACACCTGTAATCTCCTCACTTTGGGAGGTGGAGGCAAGAGGATTGCCTGCGTCCAGAGGTTCAAGACCAGCCTGGTCAATTTGGCGAGACCTTGTCTCTACAATAAATTTAAAAATTAGCTGGGCATGGTGCTGCGTGCCTGTGGTTCCAGCTACTTGGGAGGCTGAGGCTGAAGGATCACCTGAGCCCAGCAGGCAGAGGCTGGCGGTGGCTGTGAGCATGCATCTGCACTCCAGCCTGGGTGACAAAGTGAGACTCCTACTTGAAAAAAGAAAAAAAAAGACATGTTTATCCCTAGGTGGAAAGTTCCAATTGTGTTACTAAGGTAGAGAGTCCCAGGGCTTCGTGGGGTTGTGTGGCTTAGTGGACAGTCTCACTAACAGGGAGCTAAAAGCCCAGAGAGGCTGCAGGTTCACATGAGGAGACATGGCCCAGTGGGGGAAGGAGAGGAGGCCAAGTCCCCATGCCTTAAGGGATTCAGACTGGGCTTAAATGACAGCCCTTGCCTCCAGTGCGCTGGGAGCCCCTGACGCATTCGTCTAGAGCCACCCTGTGCCCAAAACACCCACAGAGCCAGGGCCCCCCATGTGTATGCCATACCTGTGGGTGGCATCAGGAAGCCTTTGGGCGCAGGTATATGCTGCAGCCCATCTATGCCCTCACCTGCAGGGACCATGACTCAGTTTCTCTCAGTTGGGTCCTCTTCTGTTGCCAAACCTGATGCCCAGTTTGCTTCATGTCCTGGGGACCCTGGGAACAAGTATCCCCTCCCCAGTGGGCTCTGACAGTTCCCTGCACGAAACTCTGTTCACAGGCATCGCCAGTGAGTGACCCTGGCAAATTCTGTAACTCTACCTTCAATTCCATCTTCAGAATTTAGAAACACCAGCCCCGCCCAACTGCCTCATGTTGAAAGGTGAAGTGTGTGGGGTCGCAGAGGAAGGAAAGGTGGGAGGCTGAGAAGGAGCCGCCAGGCAGCCAGCGGGCAGGCAGGGTCTGGCATCTGGGCGGAAGTGCCTCCGACAGCCAGCAGGGGGAGCCCTCCCCCAAGCACCCGAGAAGGCTGGGGGGTGGGAGGCTGGCATCCCTCCCCTGCCCCCAGGACTGCATGGGGCAGGCACACCGGTTGGCTTCTACAGGCCCTGAACACTGTCGCCACAGGCAGTGCCTCCTGCCCTCGTGGGGAAAGGGCAAAGTGATGGGGGCCACAGCCCAGGGCCCCTCTCCAGCCCCGGGTCTGCGCACTCACCAGTACACCACCACGGTGTGCTTCATGTACTTGAGAAGCTTCTTGGTCTCAAACAGTAGCGGGATGTCCAGGATCACGTAGCGGTATCCTGGGGAGAGTCGGAGAGTCACAGGTCCAACTCCACAGGTGCACGCTGAGGACTACTCAGGTGCCGGGCGAGGGAACAGAGATGAAACGCTGCCCCTCCCCCCCCAGAGTCCCTAGCAGAGGGAGACCTTCCGTGGACAGACACACCCCCAACACAGCCAGTTCCAGTGCTGCTCCGGAGGCTGCAGACTCACTCCTGGTGGGCATGCCAGGGAAGACCTTGCAGGGGGCAGGTACTCGTGCTGATCTCGAAGGGTCGGCGGGATTTTTGATACTCAACAATGAGAAGGTGGAGGAGAGGAGTCTAGGAATGAGGACCAGCACAGCACCAGCAGCAGGGAGCCCTGCTGTGTGGCCAGTGAGGCTCAGGCGGCATGAGGCAAAGCAGAGTAAGTGGTTGGCAGAGGGCTCAGTTCACCTTGATCTGAAATCCAAAAGCTGGGATTTCTCAGCAAAGAAATGGGCACAGCCAGAGTTGCAGGACACTGAGGAGTGCTTCCTGGAGAAGTTGGGCCCATTTGGCCCTACTTCCTCTCACCTTTGCGCAAAACACCCCTAAAAAGACACGTTCTGCCGGGCTCGGTGGCTCAGCCTGTAATCCCGCGCCTTTTAGAGGCTGAGGTGAGTGGATTGCCTGAGCGCGCAGGTTTGTGACCCACCTGGGCAACTTGGCGAGACCTCATCTCTACAATAAATCAAAAAAAAGTAGCCAGGCATGGTAGCGCGCCCCTGTAGTTCCAGCTACTTGGAAGGCTGAGGTGGATGGATCGCCAGAGCCCAGCAGGTCGAGGCTGCGGTGGCCAGGAGTGGCCACTGCACTCCAGTCTGGGTGACAGTGAGACTCCAACTCAAAAAAAAAAAAAAAAAATAAGACGCGTTCTTCCCCACAAGCCAGGCCAGGCCTGGCCCTGCTGGGAAGGGTCGTGTGCAGCCATCTCTATGGCCTCCCCGCCAGAGGACATCCCTGAGGCCTCCCCACCAGAGACCACCTCTGCAGCCTCCCCGCCAGAGGTGCATATGGACGGCAGTGGCAGCCCTAAAGAAGAGAGGCTGCTTCTCCCGTCAGATGCTGACCCACAGCCAAGCACTGTAAGGCCTGAGGCTGGAGGCAGTGGGGGTTATGATGAATGCAGTATAATTCAGTGGGGTCGGATAAGAGGCACTGACGGGGCCCCAACCCTCACCCCCTGCAGGCTACACACTCCTGTCCTCTTTACAGCAGTGACCCCATGTGCATACAAAGCTGGGGAGGAGGGAGTGAGGGTAAAGGACAGGGAGATGCTTTTGCCCTGAGACCCCACCTGGATGAGACCTGAGTCCATGCCCCTGCAGTGTCCCACTCCAAAGCCCTCCAACCACAGAGCCAGACACACGTCACGTTCCTCCTGGGGGTCGTGGGAAGCCAGCACTCAGGTGATGCAGGGACAGGGACGTGGGAGTGACAACCTGGCTCCTTGGTTTCCTGTCCCCAGGCACCCACTGCTCAGGATGCCTAAGCGAAGCCTGCAGTTGAACAAGGGGTTAAAAGCACCGGCTCTGATGACACGCCCTGGCTGGTGGCTCTCACTTCCCCACCAGGGACCTTGGGGCCCTTAACGAACCTCATTACCTACATCACAGGATGACGGTAAAGATTAAATTGATGCGTGTGACCCACGCGGCACCCCTCCTGTCCCCCAGCCCTCCAGCCCGTCCCTCTAAGTGCCCAGAAAACGCGGGTTAGTACTGCAGAAGGTGGCGACTGCTGCCCCACCTGGAGCAGGAGCTAGGCCCAGATCCTCCTGCTTCTTATCTCCCTGCTGTCTGCTCCCACCACCTGCCCTCCCCTACTGTCCTTTCCCCACCCCTCTCGGGACTCCCCACCAGCTCTTCTGTTGACCAGCAAAGGGTTATTCGGCTGTCACCTCCCTCCTGCTTGATAAGCTCTGCAGACTGTCCTGGCTCTATTAAGACATCCGTCTGCCTGCACAGAGAAGTCCCCAACAGCTGGCGATCTTATCTGACGTCTGATTATACCAACTTTGACAGTTCTATTTGTTATACTCATCAGGGAAAGCTGGGACTGTGGAAGCCACAGCTGTCGTCCCTGTTTTTCACCTTATCGAGCTGAAAAGAGCTTTCTGGCTTTTATTTAAGCGGTGGTGGCTGGGGAGGCGGGAGGCTGGGTGGGTGACACAGCGAAAGGGCTCTGGAGCAGGTGACATTATCCCATGCTTCATTTTAGAAGGGGGAGCCACCGCGCCCGCAGCCCTGCAAATGTGCCTGTACTGGCTGGGGAGCGAGCGCACAGGGGCAGGAGGAAGAGGCAGAAGACTCCACGGGGCACGGGAGGGGCGGGGGGGGGATGGCCAGCACAGACACAGGAGGCGGCAGAGTCCAGAAGCTCTTTGGAGTGAGGAGGTGGCCTGAGACAAGGTGCTAGGATGGAGAGCGTGGCTGGCGGGCAGGGAAGATGCTGGAGCCAGTTCTAGCCCTGCCCAGAGCGGGTGGACCTTTTGGGTGTCTCTGCTCATCCCTCTTCTTCTGGAGAGTGATATTGGCCAGTGGGAGTGCGGGTGGAGAGAGGGTCCCCACCCAGGCATGACAGCATAAGGAGCTTGGCCACGGCCACAGTGTAAGAGGAAGGGAAGTCAGCACTGTGACTGACAGCATGGAGACAGGCAGCCGAGTCTTCCACTCAAAGGCCCAGGCTGGAGATCAGGGTGCCAAAGGCTGGCGGCAGGTCTCCAGAGGTCCTAGTTAGTCTCTGGCCTGACCCCAAGCCTCTGCTCTCTGGTCTCCCACTTACCCTGGTGACTGACCCCGTCCTGGACTGTAAACGTCAGGTCACTCTGCCCAACACTGCCCTGAGGTCAGGCTGGAGCTATGGCATGGTGACGGGGGAGGTAGTCGGGGCGGGGGAAGAGGATCTTGCCGATGGTCCCCAGACCCTTGCTTTCGAGCCCTCTCCTGCCTGTCAGTCTTGGCACACACCTGGCTGTCCTTGTGCCCACCAGTCCAAAACTCTCCAGGGAGCCCAAGCCCCAGAGCATCAGCCCTGCTGAGACCCATCTCCCATGGCATCTTGGTCCCTCCCAGCTTCTGGCCTATGTACACACTTTCCCAAAACTGCCCTGACTACAGTTTCTGTGTGTAATAGGGCGGGCACAGGCGGGCTTGCAGGCCTCTGCACACTCATGCTGGCATCGTTCCCCCACTGTGCAGAGGAAGCAGGCTGAGGGTCAGACCACACGACAGAGTCACACAGTTGGCAATGGTCAGGGCCAGGACCCGAACTCGGGTCTATGGCTCCATTATTCACCAGCTGTTACCACTTCTGTCCCGACTAGAAAAACCAACTTACTTCCTGGGATCATGGCTCAAAAGCTGCAAGAGCCCCTTCTTATTAAACTGTCACTGTCCTGAGGGACTGAGGGACACATGCCTGTTTCCTCTGGGACTGGTACGAGGCCCACACAGAGGGGGTGCCAGTACACGGAGGGACCTCATCACCTGGGGCACCAGCCCTCAGGCTATGCTTCCTGCTGAGACAGCCCGCCCTGCCCAGGCCCCAGGTCTCACCCCGGAGGAAGTACTTGAAGGCTTCCTTCACCATCTCCTTGCGGATCTCAGGGTGGGTGATGGCATTGAGCAGCTGCCGCCGGTCAGGCTGGTTGAAGATCAGGTCCCCCAGGGCCTTGCGGTTGATATCACCGTTGTCCAGCAAGACCTCCGTGCCGAAGGCCTCCACGATGCGCCGGTGGGCAGGGCGTCCCGGCTGGACCACTGTGGCACAAGGAGGAGGAGGCTGGGTCACTCTCCAGAGCCTCCAGGCCCACCAGAGGACCCCAAGTGACCAGATGCCAAGCGTTGGGAGAGCCTAGGAGTGCTTCTTTCAGGTGAAGCCAAAACAAAATGCAGGGCGGGAGAGTAGTGGAGGAGGGCAGAGCGCGGGATCCTCTGTGTGCCATGAGGTAGAGCAAGGACTTCCAGAGAGTGGAGATGAGAGGTGGCCTGGGCAGGGACGGGAAGTCAGCTTGCCTCTCCTCTGTACTCTCAGAAAGGCCAGGATGGCGGGACACACTGTCCATCCACCCTGCCCTAGCTCACCGTGCCGGGCGATGACGTCCACGTCGATCACGGCACAGCCCAGCTGCTGGAACACCTGGATCACAGAGCTCTTGCCTGAGGCGATGCCCCCTGTCAGGCCCACCAGGAACATCTTCCCAGGAGGGGAGGTCTGCGAGGCCAGGAGCTCGGAGTCGGAACTGGGAGAGCAGGCAGGCGCGGCCGTCAGGACAGTCTGCCAGAGGAATGCCAGGGAACCCGCCTGTTGGAGGCCAGCGGGCCAGGTCAGTGTGGGCCAAAACTACCAGGGGAGAGGAGGCAGAGGGTGCCACAGCCCAGCTGGCAGCGTCATGCCTGGGCCTGGGAGCCTTGGGGCCATCTGGAGAGGAGTCACCCTCCAGGAAAGGCCTCCAGCATCCTAAAAACACTCACAAAGGCAAACACACACAGCCTAAATGCAGGCAGGCAGCACAAGGTCGGTGCTGATGGCAGCGTGCATAGGAGGGTGTTCCCACTGCAGATAAACCTCCCACAGGGAGGGCACCCCATCCCTCTGTGGTGACCAAGTCACTTTTCAGAGGCCTGCAGGTCCCCCTGGCCTGGGACACTGAGGCTCACAGGGAGGAAACAGCCTGCCCACAGCCACCCAGTGGGTTGCGGGAGGGACCACGGGGTCCCACTGCCCGGACGCTCTTCTGCCCTGAAGCCCCTCCTCACCGAAGGCCTCCCACCCAGGCACCAGCGCCAGGACCACCCAAGTGGCCAGTCTAGCCTGAGCTGCACGACCCCCCTCTTCAACCCAGGGGAGGCCCCAGTGGGGATCTCATTGTGGGAGTGGCTCAGCAGCTGCTAAGCTGCTAAGTCTGTTGGGCAGAGAAGCAGGGATCCTACCAGGAAGAAATGTGAGGGGAAGGCTGGCAGTGGCAGTGGCAACGTCGCTCTGAGCTCGGTGGCGTGGCTTGCGGCTGCCTCGGCCAGGCAGCAGCAGCACGGCATGAAAGGAAGGAGCATGGCCTCAGATCCAGCTCCCCCTCACCTGCTGTGCAACCCCGGCGAGTTGCTTGCATCTCTGAACCTGTTTTCTCATCCATAAAATGAGGCTGTGCGGATCACAGGCTGCCTCATGGGGCTGGCATGCAAAGTGAACGAGAAGGTGCATGGGACAGTCCAAGGGACACAGCCTGAGACATGGGAGGTGCCCAGGAAAGGCAGTAAGGGTAGTGAGGTTGGTGGCAGCAGGGATCAGTGCCACGGCCAGGCACGGGAAGACTTTCACGCAGTCACATCCCATCCCCGCAACCTCAGGTTGTTGCACAATAAACTTTTAAAAAGTCACGGTGCATTTTCCGGGTAAATGAGGTCACTGTGGCTGGCCTTCGTTCCCAGGCTGGGAGCAATGAAACCGAAGCCAGGCCTCCTCTTCCCTCAGCCTTTCAGCTTCCCAGGACTGTGATCTGTCATAGGACTGTTTTCATTAAGCGGCAGATTTACTGTCCTAATTACACTTGCCTGAGCTTACACTGAAATGAGCCTGCCTCCCGTGGGGACGCATCAGACAACAGGGGAGGCAGCTGCTGGGAGGTGGCTGAGCTGGTGCCTGGCCCAGGGCAGCAGGGGACCGAGCCAGAACTGAAATCTGCCTCAGTTCACTCTCCCCCAGGGACGCAGTGGAAAGAGGAAAACACCCATCCCAGAGGCGTCATCCAAACAGAGCCCTCACCACGTACTTAACCACTTGCACATTCTTTCTAGGCTCCGCACAGCAGCTCACACCTGTAATCCCAGTGCTTGGGGAGGCCCAGGCAGGAAGAGGGCTTGAGGCCAGGAGTCCAAGACCAACCTGGGCAACACAGTGAGTCCAGATAATAATAATTTCTCTTCAATCTCTTTTGAGGCTGGAGTCACTCCAGGTGGTCTCCCTCCAGGTTACAAAAAGAGGAGTTAAGGATGGGGTTCAGTTGTAAACACACACACACACACACACACACACACACACACACACACACACACACACACACACAGTTGGTCTGCTTGGCTGAAGCTCTGAATAGCACACCCAGCAAGGGTGCTTTGCGTGCCCAGCCCCCACCACTATCCCTAAAGCAGTGGGCCTCTGCCACTCTTTCCCCATCTGGAGGAATGTGAGTGGGCCTGGAGAACGGCCAGGCCCCGTGAGGGGGAAAGGGCCAGCTTCCCATAGGGCCCTGACCTCTCGTCACTAAAAGCCAGCTGCTGGCACCGGTCTCCCAGCCTTGCCAGGCTCAGCCGAAGGGCCCGGAAGACCATCTGACTGAACAAACCTCAACCCCCTGTACACAGACGCCGGGGCCCCTCCCGAGACCCACTGAGGCAGAATCTCCAGGGATGGAGCTGCCGGGCTTCCTGACGTGCAGCAGGGCTCAGGACAGATTCTAACTCCATTTACGGTGGTGGAGACGGAGGATCGGAGAGGGAAGGGACTTGCCCAGGCCATGGCCATTAGGGCGGGATGGAATTCAGGGTTCCTCACTGCTAGTCTAGACCCTGCCCTTAATATACTCAAGGCACAAAACACTCGTTTATCTTTAGGCTAAGAAGTCAGAGTGAGCGGGTGAACTTCTCTGCAGGCCACTCAGGTCAGAGACTAAGAGAAATGGTCTCTTGATCACTGTACTGCTTCCTTCCTGTGGAATGAGGGTGAGGGAGACGTGGACGGCGGCCAGGGCACAGATGTAAATCCTTGGCTCCTGGGTGACCCCACAGACATCTTCCTTTTTCAGTGCCTGGGATGAGCATCTGTACACACAGACCCACAGCTGCGTGGCCTCCATCAGAGAGGCCAGGGGGATGGAGGAGCACGTGCCAGGAGGCTCCGGACGGCATAAAGGGACTGGACAAATAGCAGCTGCTTCTGTCCGCCAAGCTTCCTGACTCTCCCATCACGGCTGTGAACTGGGCTCCTCTGTGCTTTCACCTAACAGATGAACACAGCCAGGTGAATGGAGCACACTGACAGGTGAGCAGGAGCAGTAGGGGGTCCTGGCCTGGGCTGGGGTCTGAGTGCCCCCACTTGCATGCTGCTCACAGACCCACTGGACCTGTAGTGGGCCAGAGCCCCTGTCCTTTTGGGCTCAGCCAGGACACGGAGCTGAGGCTCCCAGTGGCCTGAGTCCCACCTAGACCTGCCCAGTGGCTCCCCAGATACATGGACAGAGACCGCCTATGGTCTCCTGTGTTCATGACCCTCGATTTGCTCTGGTCCTCACTCTCCAGAATCCACTGCAGTTTCCCTCACTCCGCTGCCTCCTGCACAGACATGGCGTGTCCCTCACACCAACTGCTAAGCCAGCTCTGATCTGAATGCCCTTGTCCCCAGCCCAGGGAATCTGGATAAGCCAGGTCCAGAACCACTGCTGACGTGGAGGGCTGTGGGCTAGAAGTCGAGAGGCCTGGTCCTGGTCCCTGAACTGTCATAAAATGACCCTGTGGCTGCAGGAAGCCCTTCCACCAGCCAGCCAAGGGTGGCAGGGGCTCCGTTTGAGGGTCAGCCATGCCCGAGTGTCTTCCTTCCCCTGAGCCTGAAATCGAGGGGGGTGGCCACCGATCATGCTCCTGGGGGACGCTGTGAGCCGCACTGATACCATCTCCCTCTCCTCCACGGTTCAGCGCTTTCCTTAAATGCTCTCCTGATGACCAGGATGACATGACTGGTAGCCTGGGAATCCTCCTCACCACCAGAAGCCATTCACAGAGCTGACTGGGCTGGAGAAGGGCCAAGTGAGTCCACCGTAACAAAGAGGACACCAACGGCCTATGCAGGAGAAAGGGAGGCTGCATTCTGGAGTGAGGCCTCGCGCCCATCAGCCGAGGTGGAACCGGAAGGAGAGGCAGGCCTGTGATGCCAGGGAGGCCCCTCCACTCATTCTCTCCCTCATTCTACTGCCCTGGAAAGGTGGCAGGGCATCAGGGAAGGGTGAGGACTTGGGTTTGAAGTGGCATCTGCACCCAAACCTGCTGTGAGCTCGAAGGCCTGGGAGGGAGGGCCAGAGGCTACTGTAAGTGGTGGGCGCTTCTCTCACAGGCTTCTCCAAACAGCCTTTCTGCCTATCCCACCTGAGCCCCAAGAGCCCAGAGAAGGCAAAGGCAGAACACTCGGGACAGTCTCTCAGAACACCCTGGCAGAGCTGGAGGAATGCTTCCTGTCCCTAGATAAAAGCCCCCGCCCTGGGAGGTCTGCTGAGTTCTGACTCCACCAGGCCCACCCTGCCCTGCTAACCTAAGCCACCACCCGCCAGCACCTGTTCCCAGGCCAGTGCAGGAGCCTCAGGACCTGAGCCTCCTGTTCTCGCTCTGCTTCTCCTCAAGGCAGCCAGGGGTATGGCTTAAAAGGTCATCTGATTATGTCAATCCCTAATTAAATCATTTTTTCCTCCCTGAGTCAGAGTCTTTGTTGCCCAAGCCAAAGTGCAGTGGCACGATCACAGACACCACAGCCTCGACCTGCTAGGTTCAGGCGATCTTTCTATCTTTCGGCCTTAGTCTTCCAGGTAGCTGGAACTATAGGCACACGTCACCACACCTGGCTAATTTTTTGATTTATTGTAGAGAAGTGGTCTCACCAAGTTGCCCAGGCTGGTCTCGAACCCTGGGGCCCAGGCAATTCTCTCGCCTGCGCCTTCCAAAATGTTGGGATGACAGGCGTGAACCACCGCGCCCAGCCCTATTAAAGTCTTCACTGCCTTTCTCCCCCTCCTCCTGGCCCTTCGGAGGTCTCTGGGCCCCGTGTGATCCCCTCAGTCACTCCCTGTCCATGCCCTGTGCTTGTCACACTGACCTTTCTGTTCCTGCACGGAAGGCTCTTTCTCACCTCCAGGCCTCCGTGCATGCTGTGCCCTCTGCAGACACTTCCCTCATGGCTACGTAGCCTTTCCTTATTCTGAGCTCATTCCAACAGGGGTGCCTGCCCTCATGGTGCGGGGGGGCGGTGTGGGGCGGTGTTGGGGGTGTGGGGTGGTGTGTGTGTGTAAACAATAAGCTCATGGTATCAGGAGCTGCAGGGGTTGCTGTTTTAAAAGAGGCGCCAGGAGGTCTCTTTCGCCATGCTGGGAACCAAATGCGGCCAGGGAGCAAGTCACCACCCTCAGAGCAGCCTCGTTGTCCCCACTCCCGTCAGGCCTCTGGAGCCTCTCACCATTCAGTTTACTTCCCCTTCCTGTACCTGCCCCACTTTACACTCTCACTTTTGTTCGTGTAGCTTTATATTGGTTTTGTTTTTTGAGAAAATACTTTTTCATTTTAAGGAGTGGCAGGCATCCAGTCTCAGAACTTTTGGAACTGCTTCTTGGTGCCGGCGGCCTTGGTGACCCTGAGCACGTTGAAGCACACTGTCTTGCTCAGGGCCCAGCAGTTGCCCACTGTGACGATGTCACCCATCTGGACATCCCTGAAGCGGGGGGAAAGGTGCACGGACATGTCCTTGCGGCTCGTCTCGGAGCGACTGTACTTTCGAATGTGGCGGAGGCAGTCCTGGTGGATGACATCGATCCTCTGCATCTTCATCTTGGGCATTTCTTGTCAATGTAGGTGCCTTCGATGGCCTCTTTGAGCATCTTGAAACTGAGCCCGATGTTCTTGTAACAGCTCAGGAGTTTCTCCTTGCCAGTCTCGCCCAGCAGTACCCTCTTTTTGTTCTGGAAGATGGTTGGCTGCTTCCGGTAGGCATGCTCAGTCTGAATGTCCGCCATCTTCCCAGCAGCCTAAAAAAAGGAGCGGCAGCGGTGCTAGAGCTTCCTTATCCATGGCGCGGGGGCTCTTTTTAAATTTTTTTTAAAAATTAAAACGATCTTTCTTTCCTTTCAGAGACAGGGTCTTGCTATGTTGCCCAGCCGGTCTTGAATTTCAGCTTCAAGTGATCTTCCTGCCTCAGTTTCCCAAAGTGTTGGGATTACAGGCGTGAGCCATTGGACCCAGCCTGTTCATTCAGTTATTTTAGAATGATGGATAAATCAAGTTCCATGAGGCCCTAAGCCATGTCTAGTTTGTACCCGTATCCAGCATCTGTCTGTCACCGGGCGAGTGACACTGGCCCAGTTACTTAATGTTTCTTAGACTCAGTTTCTTCATCTGTAAATGGAGTGAGTTGCTGTGAAGCCAAGGAGCTAACACACATCAAGTGCTT
The DNA here is from genome assembly GCF_000164805.1 of Carlito syrichta. Lineage (NCBI taxonomy): Eukaryota > Metazoa > Chordata > Mammalia > Primates > Tarsiidae > Carlito > Carlito syrichta. The sequence continues at coordinate 67,442 of NW_007079820.1, read as the reverse complement.
GGAATGGTGCTTGGCACCCACATTCAGTCAATGCTCCCGATGCGCTATTGCAGGGAGGGTGTGATGACTATCACAGAGTGAATGACTAACCCAATCCATGACATGGCCCCACATCAGCCCAGGGGAGGGAACAACTAGGGGCACAGCCTGGTCACCCCCTTATCCAGCAGAACATGCCTCTGGCAGCTAATCCCTCTCTCCTGGGAGATAATCAGAAACAAGCAGAACACCCAGGGGGGGACATAGAATCAGCGACTGATCTTCGAATAGACTCTCCTTCCTCCTGGAAGAGCTCAGGACTGCAGTGGGACGCAAGTGCTATGCTTCACTGTTCCAACCACAGCCTGAGCCTGCGAGCACAGGGCTAGGACCTGGCTCCCTCCTTGGCTTGCCGTGTCTGTCCTCCTCCCCACACAGTCCCCCAGGATTTCACACGGGACAGGCCTGGCCAGCCAGATGTGTCTCCTCTGATTTGCTTTCTGAAGGGGATGTACCTATTTCATACCAATGATCAATATAATCATTCATGAAAACAAGTCATTCCCCGCCCTGGGACCCAATTATTTTCTTGTGGAACCAGTGGTTGCAAAAATATCTTGTTTTTCAGTTGACTATTAAGTGCTATTTTTATATACGCCTCCCCATGCCTAATCTTTCATTACTGGTGAGAGGTTGCTCTTTGAACCTCGGGTCCAAGTTCTCTCTCTGCTAGGCCTATTAAGCCACTACCTCCTCCAGTCACCAGGAGGGAGGCCCCTCCATCTCTCCCCTCTCCCCCGCACTGGCACCAGGGAAAGGAGGGGACGGGTCTCTCTTCCCTAGTGAGCACTAACCAAGCACAAAATGTCACTCCAGGGAGTTTCTATGGGTGGGCAGGGAAGTAGTTTAGGCTAGACCTCCCAGGGGAGGCCTGCTCTCAGAGGCCTGGAGGCAGGGGACCTTGGCTGGGACATCAGCTCCCTCCCTAACTAGCTGTGTGGCCCCAGGCCATTCATTTCAGCATTCCCAGCTCCCTTTCCTTGAGTAAAATGGGATTCCTGATGACTACTGAAAGGAGCTTGTCAGGTTAAATGAGGTGACATAGGTCACGGCCACCTCACCTTCCCCACCTCAGTGTGTGACATGCCGCAGCCACTGCAGTCCACTCCGTTCCTCTGTGCGGCTCCTCCGTCCTTCCACTACCTTAGGCCCAAAGCCTGGCCCCTCCTGGCCTCACCCCACCACAGCACTCATCACTCGGCCCCCACCCTCCCCCACCACAACACGGCCAGCCCCACTCACTAGCACCTGCTCCTGGACCTGCAAGGCCTCAGCCGTCCCCTTGCTGCCCCTCTGCTTCTGAGTCTGTTCCTAATAGATCTGTGAAGATATCTGCCGAAGGTGGTTCCTGGTGGCCCATGCACAGGGGAGTAGGCACCCCAGGGGGACGCAGGAAGCTCTTTCAAGGGACACAAAGGCAGGTTACAGGTAACCTATTTACAACCCAGATCCCCCTCTCACGCTCACCCATGTCCCAAGTTTCAGGGAAAGGCATAACTGCCCGCCCATGCCAAATCTCATGGAACTGTCCCAAGTGTCAGTATTCATGCAGAGACTGTAATGGCTTCTAGTGACCAAGACATGAATCCTTGCCCAAGTCAGGTGGTTTCTAAACCCTGACCTTTAACAAAATTAAAGGGGTCCCCTCCCACTGTAGGAGCTTTTCTGTCCTCTTAATAAATCCTGATTTCTCACACACACAAATATATATATATATGGAGGACCTAAAAAAATTACTTACTGACAGACTGTTAATAAATGACTTGATGATAGAATCACTATGTGGTTTTTTTAGGCCCATAATTCAGAAAGTGTTCAAAGGTTTGAGGGATATTGCTGAAACAAAACACCTTTGATTCCTGTGTATTTAATTAATCTTCCATGAGGAAACCAAGTATGTGTAATATGAGTTCAAGAAGGAAAAAGGAAAGATTTGAAATTTAACCAGAAGCTGGGAGAGCGGTGACTCACGCCTGTCATCCCAGCACTTTGGGAGGTGGAGGTGAGAGGATTGCCTGAGACCACAGGTTCGAGACCAGCCTGGGCAACATGGCGAAGCCTCAACTCTATAATAAATCAAAAAATTAGCCAAATTGGCGCTAGTTGGAAGGCTGAGGCAGAAGGATTGCCTGAGCTCAGCAGGCCAAGGCTATAGTGGCTGTGAGGGTGCCACTGCACTCCAGCCTGGGCAGCAGAGTGGGACTCTGACTCAAAAAACAAAAAGACATTTAACCAGTTAAATTAAAACAGATTCTTTTTTTTCCCCTAAAGGATAAGGGAAATCAAATCAAATCAAATCACTAGGGTACGCATTTAGATTCTACTGCATAGATGTAAATGAGTGACATAACAGCTTTATTTTTAAATGTGAATATTTACCACTAACTAAAAATTATTTCCTTGGTAACTACTGAAACTTTCAGAGAAAAACTTCAGCTCTCCATCTAAAAATGTGCCAGCAGGTAATTTTCAAAACAAAGCTGGCATTCCTGATCTTTCCTCCTTAAGGCACAGGCACCGAGAGGCTCTGAAGTCCTTTATCACCCAGACAGATTCAAGCCTTGTTCAAAAAGGAGGATTTGGTGGGCATTCAGGGCCCTGCGAAGACAGAAGTGCCCCACTGGCCTGGCCACTTCCCACTCATCAGCCAGATCTCTCACGCATCTCACCCAATCCCTAGGCCAGTGCCTGCCCGGCCACACCATGTCCACATGATGTCTTCAGGTAAAATAAGCACTCCTCTTCCCGCAAAACAAACACAAACAGAAAGCACACTGAAAACAGAAAACCTAGCAGGACATGGAGGCTCACGCCTGTAATCCCAGCACTTTGGGAGGCTGAGACAAGAGGACTGCCTGAACCTGCCTGAGCCCGAGTTCCAGACCTCGTCTCTACAATAAATTGAAAAATAAACTAGCCGGGTGTGGAGTTGCATGCCTGTAGTGAGACTCCAACATAATAAAAAAAAAAAAAAAGAAAAGAAAACCTATTCTAAGACTTCTAGTTCCTCACCTTTAGAATAGGGACTTAATTAACATCAGAGTACACTGGGGCAGTTTGAATAATTTCCCCATAACCAAGAGAGAGTGGAAAAACCTTTGAAAACTCAAAAGCAAACACAGAGGTGCCAAGGCCTCCTTGCGGAGGCTGGGGAAGGGGCAGGTGGTCTGACAGCTCTTTTCCATTTTTTGAGTTGGAGTCTCACTCTGTCGCCCAGGCTGGCATGCAGTGGCACGCTCACGGCCACCACACCTGCCGGGCCTAGGCGATCCTTCCGCCTCAGTCTTCCAAGTAGCTGGAACACAGGCGTGTGCCACCATGCCCGGCTGATATTTCGATTTATTGTAGAGACAAGATCTCGTCAAGTTTTCCAGGCTGGTCTCGGACCCCTGGGTTCAAGCAATCTTCTGGCCTCGGCCTGCCAAAGTGCTGGGATGACAGGCCGAGCCACCGCGCCCGGCCTGACAGCCCTTTGTGGCAGTGGACTGATGATCTTCGCCAGTGGACGAGCGGGAGACCCCCAGCGCCAGGCCTGGGCCTTCCCTAGCCTCTCGAGGGGTGCGGAGGAGAGGTCTGACCACCAGAGACGACCGCGCAGCGAAACAGCGGCTGCCCGGCCACGCATCCACACACGCCCCACGAGGCAGGCACTGCCGTTATCACCTTCGCTCAGACGCGCAACCTTCGAGCGGGGAAGGCACCCAAGGTCCCACAGCTGCAGTGGCAGGGGCTGGATGCAAATTGCATCTGCCCACACAGCACGATCCCGGGCGAATCCACGGCTCCCACCCTTTCCAGCTGTCGGCCCCGCTCCGTCTCCGCAGCCGTCAACCGGGACGAGGCCGCCAGGCTCGGCCACACG
>NW_007079820.1:37286-63334 GCF_000164805.1 Carlito syrichta | reverse complement strand
GGGCAGGGAGGGGTGGCGCTGGAGCGCGCGTCGAGGTGTGCGTGGCCGGGCCGGAGCTTCCCCGGAGTCCGAGCTTTTCCCACGCACCAGGGAGGAGGGGTAGCGGAAAACTGCGGGGTCGTCACTCCGTCTCGGGCTCGGCCAGGCACTGCTAGTGAGCCTTGGGTATGGGGATCATGACAGCTGCAGCAGCCCACTGGGCACTTTCTTCCCGCCGGCCCCGAGAGCACCCTGGGCACCATCTTCATCCTCAGAGTCCCGAGGGTGGAGACTTATCACCGCATTTTACACAAGAGGAAACTGTGTTTAACGGTTCGTCATTTGCCCACTCATACAAAGTCACCTGACTGCAGAGCCCAAATTCTGTCCACGCAAGCCCAGGAAGTCAGCCTCTCATCTCATCTCCCCATAAAGTGGGGGATAATCGCTACCGTGGGGTATTGTCGAGATACTTGGAAATGCGTAAAAGCATTTAATCATGTCTCACATATAGTAGGTGGTACTTAATTGGCTCCTACCCTGCCTCCCTTCCCTCTCCCTAAACGGTGTCTCTGTTCTCTACAACCTTTAAGGTGGGACTTCTGTCTGTCTACATATGACTTAAACATTCAGTGCATGGTACAGTAGGATTCAATATATTGAGGAATAAAATAATTTAACATCTTTCTCTGATCACCAATCCGTGAAAGCTTTCTGCTTTACTTCAACAGTCACCCAATACATTCACCCAAATAAACTGAGCAACTGACGCAATCTGGAATATAGTACAGCTGCAAGTTTTGTTTGATGTACAACCCTCTGAGTCCATCAGAGATGACTCTTGGTTCTTAAGTTTATTTTCTCTATTTTAAATAAATATTAATACGCAATTAAGTGTATACCATACTTCACAAATATCATTAATACTTACCCCTTATTCCAAATCTTTCAAACAAACAAAATCCTCCTGAGCCTGAAACTTAAGGCCTTCTGTGACCTGGCCCAGATCATCATTCTAGACATATTTCTCACCAAATGTTCCCTCTTGGTGTGGGGGAAGGAGGAAATAATCTAGTTATCATAGCAGGCTTTATGTTAAACTATCCAGGTTCGAGTCTGAACTCCATATGTAGTAGTAGCAAAGCTGGACAAACCACTGAGCTGCTTTGTTTTCTCACACCTGTAATCCTAGCATTTTGGGAGGCTCAGGTGAGAGGACTGCTTGAGCCCAGGAGTTCAAGACCAAGTCTAAGCAACATAGCACAATCCCTTCTCTCCAAGGGAAAAAAAAAACAAACAAAAATTAGCCAGGCATGGTGGCATGCACCTGTCGTCCCAGCTACTCGGGAGGCTGAGATGAGGTTACTTGAGCCCAGAAATTCAAGGCTGTAGTGCACCTTGACTGTGCCACTGCACTCCAGCCTGGGCAACAGAGCGAGACCTTGATTCACGCAGTCAATCAAACAGAAATAACACCTGTCCTGCTCATCACAGTGTCAAACAAGACAGCTAATGGTAGGGCTCAAACAAGGTGGTGTCAGCAAATTGTGTGAGCAACAAGTACTGCGCAAACAGAAGGGGTAGGGACACTTGTGTTTGCACATGCTCCTGCCTCTGCCCTTTGTGTCATGTTTCTCTGCCTTGAAGACCCCATCCCTTCTCTTTTACCATTCGCTCACTTGCTCGTGTATTAACTAACCCAACACACGTTAATGGAAGGCCTCCTGAATGTTGGCCCAAGGGATGCAGAGGCGAGGAAAATTCGACCTGTTCAGCCCTCATAGAACGTGCGGTCTCTTATGCACACACTGTAACTGTCAGCCTGTCTACCTGCCAACTGGTGGGGCGAAACCAGAGCAGGGACTGTGTTGTTCTAGCCCTGATTCTCCAGTTCCTGCCATGGAGCCTGATTTGTCATCAGTGCTCCAAAGTGTTGAATAAATGAGTCACAAGCTTGCTCATGCCTTCCTGGTTGAGAGGATGCCCCTGACTTGCTGGGAGTACAGCAAAGGCCTTGATCTGGGACGGACATCATGAGAAAGCTGTTCTTTGGTTACCACGGTACCATAACACCAACTTTCTGGGAAGGCGATAGTAATTAGTTGCGTACTGACTCCATTCCAGACACTTATTAACTATGCATGCCTCGTTTTACAGATGAGGACATTGATGCTCAGAGAGGTTAAAGTGAATTGCCTAAGGCCATTCATTAAGGCAGAGGCAGAGCCAGGATTTAGAAGCATACCCTGAAGCCTGCCCCCCACCCCTTTTTTTGAGTCGGAGTCTCACTCTATCCTTCAGGCTGGAGTGCAGTGACTCGCTCACAGTCACTACAGCCTCGACCTGCTGGGCTCAGGTGATCCATCTACTTCAGCCTTCCAAGTAGCTGGAACCATAAGCTCATGCCATCATGGCTGGCTAATTTTTGGATTTACTGTAGAGATGAGATCTCGCTGAGTTGCCCAGGCTAACCTTGAACCCCTGGGCTCAAGCAATCCGTTTGTCTCTGCCTCCTAAAGCGTTGGGATGACAAGCATGTGCCACCGTGCTTAGTGAGCCTGCACTCTTAACCACTCTGTACTACTGCCTCCAGAAACAACCACAAAGGATAATGGAGGTGTCTACACCAGGAGCCAATGTTAGAATCCGAAAAGCTTCAGGGGCATGATCCTGTCGCCCTCTAAGACCTGCTGCGCTCCTCACCTTCACATAATGTTCCTGCCAGAATGGGCGCACAGGACCAGCCTGCAGAGCTAGAGAGTCCTGCTATTGTAGTATGGCGAGAAGCTCAGTAGGCTGGGAATGTTTACCTTGGAAAAAAGAATTGTGGGGAACAAGATACTAGCTGTAGAACATGCAACAACTACCTCAAGGACACAGGATGATATATTTCTCTGCAACTTCATAAGGCAGAACTTGGCTGACTTCCCACCAATTAAAGCTCTTTGGAACGGAAGGCTCTCTTACAGGGACAGTGGGAGGAAGAAATATGAGGACTCGTAGAACTCCAAGAAGATATCTGTAGACCCAGTTTAGGAAACGCTGTATTGCTTTGCTTTGGGCGATCATTCTGGACCAATGTGACTGTAAGCCCAAACATGAGCTTAGCCATCAAAATGAAGTATGGCTCATCTAAAAAAAATGTGATCACATAAATGCAAAATCTTTTTTAAAACATAAAATTTCAATTTTATTATAGAGAAATCATGGATCCTACAACGTCTAAGTGAGGATTCTAACTTGAAATATCCTGAGAGAGAAGGAGTAAGAGCCTCTTGATTTCCTTCTAATGCTGAAATTCTCAAAGGTACTGGCTTCCAGAATCTGAACTCTCACTTGCATCCTGAGCTGGGTCATGACAGTCACGTTACTTGGCTACCTCCCAGAAAGGCTTTTCACTGAGCAAAAACTGCTCAGTCTGCACTAAAATATAAGGCAGTGTCTTACTTATGCTTTGAACCTCAGGACTGGCAGAGCCCACAGAAACCAGCAGCTTCATTCCCTGCAACCAGCCTTCCTTGGCCCTGCTTCCTTGGCTTTCATTTAACCTCTGCATATCTGTGAGGAAAGAAAACAGAGCTGACCATTAGAATTCCAGACATGAGATCTGGGCCAAGCTCTGCAACTGGGTGTGTGTGTGTTGCGGGGAGGACGGGGTGCTGTAAGCTCAACTTTCTTCAAATTCCCTTCTCTGTCTACTTCACAAAGCCACAGGAGCTAAAGCAGGGGAAACCTTTAGAAAAGGCAAATTCTAGCTGGACATGGTGGCTCACACCTATAATCCCAGCACTTTGGAAGGCGGAGGCAAGAGGATTGCCTGAACCCAGAGGTTTGAAACCGTCCTGGGCAACTTGGTGAGGCTTCATCTCTACAATAAATAAAAAAATTAAGCCGGGCTCGGTGGCTCAGCCTGTAATCCCGCGCCTTTGGGAGGCTGAGGTGAGTGGATTGCCTGAGCCCGCGGGTTTGAGACCCGCCTGGGCAGCGAGACCTCATCTCTACAATAAATCAAAAAATCAGCCGGGCGTGGTAGCGCATGCCTGTAATTCCAGCTACTGAGAAGGCTGAGGTGGATGGATCACCTGAGCTCAGCAGGTCAAGGCTACAGTGGCTGTGAGTGTACCACTGCACTCCAGCCTGGGAGACAAAAGAGGCCAATACCGCCGCCCCCCCAAAGGCAAATCCATCTAACACATGTAAGCCTTTATTATTATGTGTCCCCTTCCCCTGGAGCTGCAAATACGGCACCGTGGTGACAGTGGTCTTGGTCCTGGAGTGATGAGTGTGGAGACAGCTCTGAGACTGAGTAGGCATCTTTGACTGCGTTCCAAAGTCAAATATAAATGCCTGGGGATTATCTGCTGCTTGGAGCCTATTTCCTTCTGTTCCTGCCACTGGTAGAAACACAAGAGTTGGCTATATTTAGCTCTGTTTTGAGTTTTCTTTCCCTGAGTCAGAAGGGAATTGTTTCTTCCCGCCCTACCCTTCTTCCTATGTTGAGAGTTTCCCAGAGGCAAAGATCATGTCTCTTTTTTAGGCCATGGAGCTCTCTGATGGCAAAAGCAGCCCGTTCCTCACTACCCACCACATCCAACCTGAATAGGCGGCCCCTCAGCATGGGAACCAGGTCTTTGGGCGGACTCAGGTGAGGTCACTCAATTTGCAGGAGGGACCCCCAGGGACCGAACTCAATTAGGGCTACAAACAGATTTCAATGTTGCAGTTACCTACTCCCCCTCCCCCAGAATATACACTGGAGTTCTAGTTTTTTTTTTTTGTTTTGGGGTTTTTTTTTTTTTGGTAGGAATCTCACTCTGGTGCCCAGGCTGGAGTGCAGTGGCAAGCTCATGGCCACTGCAGCCTCGACCTGCTGGGCTCAGGCGATCCTTCCGCCTCAGCTTTCCAAGTAGCTGGAACCACAGGCGTGCGCCACCACGCCCGGCTGATTTATTTATTTATTTATTGCAGAGACGAGGTCTCGCCAAGTTGCCCAGGCTGGTCTCAAACCCCTGGGTTCAGGCAATCCTCTCGCCTCGGCCGCCCAAAGTGCTGGGATGACAGGCTTGAGCCCCCGTCCCGGCCTGGTAGTTACCTTCCAATACCTGATTTCCTCGGGCAGAAGGTCCATGGGGGCAGACAATGGGACCTTAGCGGCGGGAAAGACTCCAGGGGGCCTGGGGGACAACAGACCCGGATTCGCACACGATTCGCCACTGACACGCCGTGTGACTGCGCAGGGTACCAGCCTCTCCGGGCCACGTGTTTCGTCTGCCGCAAAGGTGGATCCTAATGGCACCCGCCTTCAACTCTGATCGCGAAGATTGAATGAGACGATGGACCAAGAGCCTCGCCCCGGGGCTTGGCATGGAAGTGCTCACTAGAAGGTCGAGGCGGAGAGCGCTTGCAGGGACGACAGGACCAGGCGGGTGGAGGCGCCGGGCGGAGGCCGAGGTGCGGCCTGGCGTCCCGGCTCGGGGTCTGCACTCCGCACGCCACGATCCGCAGCGCCATGAGGTCCTGGACTGCCAGGGACGGGGGCTGCCCGAATCCCGAGCGAGGACGGCGGCCAGGCGCCCCCCGCCGCCTTGCCTTTCTGAAGGAAGGCTCCCTCCAGGAAGGCCCGGGGCATTCGGGCTCCCAGCGAGTCACACCCGCAGGCCTCATGCTCTCTCACTTACCCGGGAAAGGCAACGGTCCTTAACGGCAGCCGATAACGGCTCACCGGCACTAGCGAGGGCTGGCTGAAGTCAAACCTCGGATTTTGGAGCCTCCACGCCCGAAACCCCAAACCCACATCGAACTACAACTCCCAGCAGGCTACGCGCGGCCGCCCGGGTCGGAGAGGGTCGGTCCCACCAACCTCGCGGCCCTTCTTTCCTCAAAGCGAGGTCGGACGCCTAGGCTTCCGGGTATGGCTCCCCCCTCCCTCACCTCGCCCCCGCCAGAAAGCCACCCCTCAAGATTTCTGGGTATTGTAGTCCACTTTGTTTCGGTTTCCCGGGAAAGAGCCGCTCCTAGAGGTAGCTCCCTGCGCCATAAAACTACAAATCCCAGAATGCAGCGCGAGTCCCCCTCGTCCAATAAGAATTCCCCATGTAGCGGGGCGCGGAGCCCGGCTCTCGCAACTCAAGATGGCGGACGAGAGTGAGACAGCAGTGAAGCCGCCGGTACCTCCGCTGCCGCAGATGATGGAAGGGAACGGCAACGGCCATGAGCACTGCAGTGATTGCGAGAACGAGGAGGACAACAGCTACAACCGGGGGTAACGAGATCCTCGGAGTCTAAGTCCCCTCCAGTCTCCCACAACCTGGGTCTCTGGGGGTGCGGGGAAGTCACTGGGAGCTTAGCCTAGCCCCACCTCCATATTCTTATTGGCTGAGACGTTGGGATCTTGCCTGGCGATTGGTTGCTGCCTTTGTCAATTACCAGGGGTGGGTGCCCAGGATATTAAGGGCCGGAGACATTCAGTACTTTTATTATATAAAAGTTATTCTATGTAATGTTCCACTCTTGTGCTTCAGGCCCGTCCTGGGAAAAGAGCATGTGGGACGATAGTTTTCGATGGCACAACACGAGACCGTCTAGTAACAGTACAGTTCAAAGGGAACGTTACTTAGAGAGGTGATGTGTGAACAACGTGACTAGCAATAAACGAATAATAAAACATTTCGCGGCAGTTCCCCTTCAGTGAGGAAATTCATCAGGCTATTTAAACTTTGTATGTAATTACGTTGTAAAATGTCACTACCCGAGAATCCAAAATATAAACTCACCTTATAAATCCTATGTAATTATATGATAATGTTTTGATGTATACGGTGTCTGTGGCTCCAGATAATCCATAAGTTTCCTGAACAATAGATAATTAGTTCTTCCAACATCTTTGCCCTGTTCACTCCGCGCAGTAGCCTCAGGCTTCAAGAAACTGAGTGATGATGTGTCTTGGGCAATATTGGGAATCTGTATCTCCGGTACTTCGGGGCCTTTCCGTGAGTAACTGTTCCGAGGGATGAAGAAATGCACCAGGAGTTGGAGTGCTGAGTTCTTTTTCCAAGTCAGTTTTTACTTCGGATAAAGCCTATCATTCCACAGCCGATCACTCCTCTTTCTTCACTCTGTCAGTGTCTGGCGCTGGCATTCTTTCTCCCCCTCGCTTCTATCTATATTTACAGACATATTTTTAAACTGCAAGTCGTGAGAGATTTTTGGGTATATAACTCTTGCTGCGTCTGATTTTCATAGCCGGCTTGTCATCTGCAGTAATGGTGGGTAGCCTGCTTCTGACGTGAAGTTTGAGGTCTTCAGATGAGCTTTTTTCCCCTGCTATTCTGAAGAAATGGGAAGAAGAGTATTACAGTCGTACACTGCACATGGACTGCATATATGCAGGTGGTCCCATATGATTATAATGGTCAATTATTACAGTTTTTATTATAAGGTTATAATCTTGTTCTATACTATGATACTTTTTACTGTACCTTTTCTATGTTTAGATACACAAATAGCATTGTGTTATTGCTGCCTATAATATTCAGTATGGTTACATGCTGTACAGGTGTGTAACCCAAGAGCAATAAGCTATACCATACAACCTGGGTGTTTATTTGGCTGTACCACCCAGGGTTGTGTAGGTAACACTCTAAGATGTTTGCACAAAGATGAAATCGCCTAGTGATACATTTCTCAGCACATATCCCTGTTGTTAAGCTAAGCCTGGCTGTATTTAAGTGGTTTATAATCTGCTTGTGGAGAATTCTAGGTTGAAAAATCTAGCTGCTGTGTTCTTCAGCCGGTGTTAAAAATCACAAGAAGAACGTAGAAAAAAGGAACCTTCCCAGATTTTTATGACTGTGTTCTGTCGCTATAAGTCATGACAGATCTAATGTAATAAAAGTGTTATTTTGGAGTTTGGTATTCCTAAAAATGGAAGAGCTGAGAAAGAGGAAGTAGGAACAAGAGGAAGGAAAAGTGCAGCCCTCCTGAATAGAGATCCGGATTACAGATGAGAGTTGTTGAGCATGAAAGTCATTTCAGAAGTGAAAGTATGGCGTTTTCTTTGCTCTTACTTAGTTGCTTTTATTTTTCTCCGATTAATCGTTGCCCTGACCAGTATCCTTAGCCATTTCATTGGTTTTGTTTCCTGGAATCTGTGAGTTACTTTGCAAAACTGTTTGCCAGAGAGTTCTTTGTTATATTTGTAGTACAACAAAGTGATAACCTGGGAAAAAAAACTTTAGGAGTGTTTGTTGTTTTTGTACATGGTTATGGTCTGGGTGAAAAATATACATTTATTAGCATCTCAAATCTGAAGGTCTATGAAAATGAGGTTGGCAGTGGCAGGTGAGAAACAGAGGACTGAGTCCAGAGAGGAGGGAGGCTAATTCTGACAGAATCTGGGGTAGAGTCAATGTATTCCCACTAGCTTTCGGAGGAAAGTGGTTTTGGGGCACTGCAGCATGGCGTGGTAGAAAAGCATGGACTTTGGAATCATTTATGCCTAACCTTAAAACCTGGTTCTGACACTAATAGTCCTGCGACCTTGGGAAGGGTACTTAACCCAAGTTGTGTAGGGATCAAATGAGATAACATCTGTAATGCAGCCCTCCTCTTTCCCTTCTTCAGACCTTCCCTGATCTCCCAGCCCGTCCCCTGCTCTTTTCACGGACAGACTGTATTCTTTGTAGCTTTTACCATAGCAGTGGGCAAAGAAAATATTTGACAGTTTTGCTCACTGTGTCCAGTCCCTGTCTCACTGCCTGTAATGTGTCTGAGAACAGGATTGTCTTGGAGATTCCTGGTGCTGCAGGGCATTCATGTGGACTTGCTGTATGCATGAGTGCAAGGGTTCAGGCGCTTGGCCGGTGATGGAGTTTCTGTTCCCTTGCCGAGTAGAAGGACACCGTATTTTTCTTGCATACACATTGTCTTTCCCCAAATGTCTCCTTATAAGCCTTACTACAATTTTTGTGCAGTATCTCCAGAAACCAAGGAATCTCCAATTTGTGGTGGAAGTTTTCCACTTTTTTTTTCTTTTTGAAAAGTTTCTTGTCTTTACTTGGTATTATTTAAAATGTTTTTGAAAGTCATGTAAGAATTGACAGGGAGTTTCTCCTTTCAGTGCTAGAGACTCTTTTTTTTATTTTCATTTTTTTTGAGTCAAAGTCTCACTCTGTCGCCCAGCCTGGAGTGCAGTGGCACGCTCATGACCACCGCAGCCTCGACCTGTTGGGCTCAGGCAGTCCTCTTACCTCTGCCTCCCAAAGTGCTGGGGTTACAGGCGTGAGCCACTGCGCCTGGCACTAAAGATTCTAAAATACGATATACAATAAAGGTTAATGGTAGTTAAAACTAATCCTTATTCTCGTAGATCTTTTTTTCCCCAAGAACTAAAGTTCTCAGTGCATTACACTAATGAAACGAGCCACATTCATGTGCTTGATTAACAAGAAATGCAGTTGTGTGAGTCTCTTTGTGTATGAGTTTAGTTCTTGACTTTTCTAGTCTTGAATTTCCTCCATAATTAAATAAGTGTAAACATTTTGTGAATATACAACTTCATGTATACATACAAATATATATGTATGGACTGGGTGTGATAGTTCACACTTGTATTCTCACCACTTTGGGAGGATTGCTTGAGGCTAGGAGTTTGAGACTAGCTGGGCAACATAGACCTCATCTCTACAGAAAATACAGGCACATGGTGGCATGTGCCTGTAGTCCCAGCTACTTGGGAGACTGAGGCTGGAGAATCTCTTGAGGCCAGGAGTTGGAGGCTGTGGTGAGCTGTGATCATACCATTGCACTCCACCTTGGGAGGCACACTGAAACCCTGTCTTTTCTAAAAATATGTATATATACCCGCATATACAGACACGCACACATATGTGCACGTGTATACACATACTGAGTATATATGTGAATAGATATGTATCTGTGTAAGTGTGTATATAAGTGTATATATGCATCAGTTTCCCCAGTTGCTTTCCCAGTGTAAATTACCCGGAGCAATTGACAGGAGAGTCAGAAGACTAAGCAATTCTTTATGCTGCATCCGCCTGTAGTTCAGGATTCACCTCTATGGTTTAATTTGCTTGGTTTTCTTTTTTTAATGAAAAGCTTTCCAAAAAGTATTGCTAAAGAATAAATATCAGCTGGCAGCGGATTTTAATTTTGGGACAACAGACAAGTAAAGCTTGGGTGTTTTGGACAAGCAAAGGCTTTTAACTATTGTGTTCTTTTGGATTCTTTTGGATTCTTTTAGTTTGTACTGTTTCGCTATCAAGATGCCGGTAAGCCACGGGTCAGGGGCCTTTGTATGGAGCCGTCTCATTTCCATCCTGCCCTTTGACTCTGTGGGACACGTTCCAATGGTTCTTACACGTTTTCCTCACTTTCTGATCATAGATGTCATCCTTTATAAAGAAACTGAAGAGAACAGAAAGGTCTTTTTGAAGGTAAATGCCATAAAGCTGGTCTTCCTTGCTTCAGTGTTCTCCTCAAACTCCTGTAAGAGTCGTTCCTTTTGGTGTATGTGGTTGGCTGAGGAGCCAATGGGGCGAAGCTACCGTCTGTGGGATTATGACTGAACGCCTCTAAGTCAGAATCCCGCCCGGGCGGAACGATACGGCAGCGCCGCGGAGCCTCGGTTGGCCTCGGATGGCCTCGGATAGCCGGTCCCTGCCGGCGGGACGCCCCTGCCGCGCGCCGGGACCGGGGTCCGGTGCAGAGAGCCCCTCGTCCCGGGACACGGGGCGCGGCCGGAAAGGCGGCCGCCCCCTCGCCCGTTCACGCACCGCACGTTCGTGGGGAACCTGGTGCTGAGCCATTCGTAGACGACCTGTGCTGGGTCGGGGTTTCCTACGTAGCAGAGCAGCTCTCTCACTGCGATCTGTTAAAGTCAGCCCTCGACACAAGGGTTTGAAAAAAGAGAGAGAAAAAAAGAGTCGTTCTTCCCTGCCGACTTGATGGCTCATAGCTGCATCTAGCTCTTGGAGAGAAACGTTTTTATTCCCTTTTTCCTAATTTCTCCCTTCAGCTTTTGGTTTTTCAAAACTAGATCAAGGCAGAGTGAAAAGAGAAACCTCATCACTGATATCAAATAAGTGTTCTAATTTTGTTTCCCAATTAAGTGGCAATTAAAAAGACACTAATCAAGAGCTGCTTCAAAGAGAAGAAACTGGAAAGTGGAAGAAATGGAGGGTAAATGAGGGCCTATTTCGGGGCTCCTGCTGCTCATGGCAGAGCAGTTTTGCTGAGTTTTCACATTGCTCAACTGATGTGCTCACTCTCCGTGAAGTTGGCAGTTAACCCTTTCCTTGTGGAGCTCAGAGTTAGGAGCTGTGGCTTGTGGAACCTGGAACGGTGCTTCTGTAACCCTTCAACTTTGTATCTAAAGTCTCTGCTCACGAGCCTCTCTTCTGATTCCTCAAAGAAGGTGTCCTGTGATTGTTGCATTTAAGGTGCACAAAATCTGGTGTTCTCGCTGAGAGCGCCAAGAACACTAAACCAGACCTCTTCAGCAGGACCAGCTTGCTTCAGAAAGGTTTCCAGTGCTGTTCACTGAAGAGCCACAGAGGATTTGCCATCAAGTGTTTGATCAGTGTGATCTGTCATTTCTGTTCCTACATGTCAGGCCTGTGCTTGGCCCTTCGCATGGAGTATGCCATCTGTGATTGTGCTTGTGAAGACAGACTTCGTTTCTGTAGCAGAACTTGAGACCTGCCCTCCTGTCCCCATGACATCTCAGGATCCATTCCCAACTTGCCAGGTTTCTTCCCTGGCTGCCTGGCTCCTGCATCCTGAATCCGCAGCGGTGTGAATACTGTGGGAATCTGTGTAGCAGCCATGGACTTTCCCACACTTGGGTGCCAGTTGGTAATCGAGATGGCTGGCCCCTTTCAGCTCTCCTCACTGGGCTGATGTCTTTTTCAGAGGTTGTTCTAGTTGGTGAAACTGCTACTGGCATTGAGTAGTTGCTCAGTACATTCCTGATAATGGTCTCTGAACAGCACTTGATTTTGACCTGGGAGTTGCCACACAGTCTAGCCCCCCAAGCAAACCAAAGGATGTGGACTTTACATGTGTATCTCATTCACATTTAAGCAGTTTGCCATATGAGAGGTTTTGTGACCTTGAAAGAAGCAGTCCTCTTCTGTGACAGGATTGACTTGTTCACCCTCAGAACTCTGGCTATCCCAGGGAGGGCA
Source organism: Carlito syrichta (assembly GCF_000164805.1). Classification (NCBI taxonomy): domain Eukaryota; kingdom Metazoa; phylum Chordata; class Mammalia; order Primates; family Tarsiidae; genus Carlito; species Carlito syrichta. The sequence continues at coordinate 51,146 of NW_007079820.1, read as the reverse complement.
GGGGTGGCAGTGCACACAGTCTTTTGTCATCCCTTCTGGTCACAACCTGCGGGGTACCTTGATGGCAGTGCCAGAGTGTTTGCATTTTCTCCATTGTTTAGGTTACACAGGCGGTTTTTTATGTAAATAATGAATATGTGGGAATGTCAGGGTTTGGGGTGTTGACTAAGTAAGTGGTCTGTAGCCACAGACGTGCAGATAGCAGGGCTGCTGTGGGCCCCTCCTGGGCATGCGTGCCGCGCATTCACTGCTGGGCTTCCTAAGTGCCTGTGGGATTACTGGTGAGCTTGTCTGACTTCAAGAGTACATTGATTTAGCCAGGTGCCGTGGCTCACACCTGTAATGCCAGCACTTTGGGAGGCTGAGAGAATTGCCAGAGCCCACAGGTTCAAGACCAGCCTGGGCAACATGGCGAGACCTTGTCTCTACAATAAATCAAAAAAAATTATCTGGGCATGGTGACACACACCTATAGTTCCAGCTACTTGAAAGGCTGGAGCAGTAATCACCTGAGTCCAGCAGGTCAAGACTGCAGTGGCCATGAGCGTGCCCCTGCACTCCAGCCTGGGTGACACAGTAAGACTCCAACTAAAAAAAAAGAGTGCATTGATTTGCAAAAGGATTTCCGGATGTCTAACAGTAGAGTCAAAAGGATTGATAGAGGTAAAGATTGATAAGTTTCTCTGAAAAACTTGAATTTTAGCCCTAGAATTCACTTCAGTTCTTCAGAGATAGAAAAACAAAACAATAGTTTTGTTTTGCTGTGTTTTTGAGGCAGAGTCTCTGTCGCCCAGGCTGTAGTGCAGTGGCATGATCCTGGCTCACTGCAGCCTCGAGCTCCTGGGCTCAAGCAGTCCTCCCACCTCAGCCCTTACTATGCTCAGCTAATTTTTTTATTTTTTATAAAGATGAGTTCTTGCTATTCTATGCCAGGCTGGTCCCAAATTCCTGGGTTCAAGTGATCCTCCCACCTGGACCTCCCAAAGTACTGGGATTGTAGACGTGAACCACTGTACCCTGCCTCAAAAGTTGTGAATTTTATGTTCTGAATTTTTTCTTTTTTCTTTTTGAGTTGGAGTATCACTCTGTTTCTTGGGCTTGAGTGCAGTGGCATGCTCATGACCACTGCAGCCTTGACCTGCTGGGCTCTGGTGATCCTTCTGCCTCAGCCTTCCAAGTAGCTGAAACCATATGTGTGCACCACCACGCCTGGCTAATTTTTTTATTTCTTGTAGAGATGACATCTTGTCAAGCTGCCCAGTCTGGTCTCCAACCCCTGGGCTCAGGCAGTTCTCTCACCTCGGCCTTCCAAAGTGCTGAGATTATAGGTGTGGGCCACCATACCCAGCCTGAACTTTTTTTCTGTTGGTGTTATAAACTGTGGTCTGTGTTTAAGACATTGAAACCATGTAGAACTGTTACAATGAAGCTGTTTTGTAATGGGTGGCGCTTTTTTGCTTGTTGTTTTATTGATTAGCGACAGGATCTCACTGTGTTGCCCAGGCTGGAGAGTAGTGGCTATTCACAGGTGTGTTCATCGCGCACTGTAGCCGCAAACCCCTGGGCTCAAGTGATCCTCTTGCCTCAGCCTCCTGAGTAGCTGATTACAGGTTCATGCCACTACTCCTGGCTGGAGCTGTTTTGTCTTAACTCTTCAAGGAAAAGAACAGGCCCTAAGGAGGGAGAAGACAACAAATAAGCAAGATGATAATTTGACATCTCTTTTTTTCTTTTTGAGTTGGAGTCTCACTCTGTCACCCAGACTGGAGTGCAGTGGCACACTCCTGGCCACCCCAGCCTCCACCTGCTGGGCTCCGGGAATCCTCTGCCTCAGCCTTCCAAGTAGCCAGAACTACAGGTGCACACTACCATGCCTGGCTAATTTTTGATTTATTGTAGACACGCAGTCTCGCCAAGTTGCCCAGGTGGGTCTCGAACCCAGGGGCTCAGGCAGTCCACTCGCCTCAGCCTCCCCAAGTGCTGGGATTATAGGCTGAGCCACCGAGCCCGGCCAGTTTAACATCTTAATCTATGACTCACAAACGCACAGTGTTTCCACGGCTTTCACAGAATATTAGCACAGCTGTCCTGTGGAACGGAGCTGAAGATGTTTTGTCGACCCTCTTCTGGGCTCCAGATTTTCAGGGTTTTATTTTAGTCGATTATGCCTGGAAAGCATCAGTCAAGCGAATATTTGTTGCACCCTTAACTGTTTGCTCAGCATGATGGGAGGCGCTGTGGGCACAGCTGTCTTGAGTTGTGGTCCCTGTGCCCGGCAGTATATAATGTCACCGGGACTGTAAGAAAACAACACATTGCTGTATGTAAAGTGCTGTGTAGGAGAGTACAGAGAGCTGGCATAGGCCGAGGAGGCATCTGGATAAAGCGTGGCTCCTTTCCTTGTTACCTCTAATACCTGCTCCTTTCAAGCACGGAAATGTTCCCCAGCCCACTGTGATGATGTAGTCCTCTCTTAGCTGGGGAAGACTCTCAGATACATTCTCAGAGGACATGAGACTGGAGCATTTGGGGCGACATGCTCCCAAGCCTTTATGGTGGGTAGTTGTCCCTGGGTCCGAGTTGGCTTGTTGATGACCAGCGTGCCTTGTGTTTATGAGCCTTGGTTTCCTTTTCTGTAAACAGCAGGTTTAGCGGACAGATCTGAGATTCCTTCCGGTACTGGCGGCTCAGCGTCCACTCCCCGTGAGGAAGCCCCCTGTCCCAGGCTCGCCCCTCTAGGTGTCTCGTGCCATCCATGAGAATGGAGAGGAGGCCTACGCTGGGGACCCTCATGACTTGTGTTGTCTGGAAGTTCTCTGCTCCTGCTGTTCATCTGTTAGCCTCCCCTAACTTCCCACCCGCTCACACACCCGGCACTGCATTCTATTTCTAGAACTAAGTACTGAGGTTCATTTTCCATCTCCTCCCACAGCCTTGATTTTATATAAGAGCATCCAAAGGATTTCTTTATTTCTTCCTTCCTTTCTTTTTTCGTTCCTTTCTTCCTTCCTTCTTTCTTTCTTAGAGATGGGGTCTCACTGTGTTACCCAGGCTGAAGTGCAGTGGTGCGATCATAGCACACTGCAGCTTCAAACTTCTGTGCTCAAATGATCCTCCTGCCTCTGCCTCCTGAGTAGCTGGGACCACAGGTGCACACCACCATACCTGGCTAATTTTTAAATTTTTTTGTAGAGAAGGAGTCTCGCTAGGTTGCCCAGGCTGGCCTCAAATGTCTGGGCTCAAGTGATCCTCCTGGCTCAAACTCCCAAAATGCTGGGATTACAGGTGTAATCCGCTGCGCCTGACTTCATAGGGTTTCTTATATGTTTGAATTTGGAATGTTTTGGCCTTCATTAAAAGATGACATTTCTTGACTAATTTTCTTCCTGGTCCTGGATCTGTCATTCTGCTAATTCATTCCATATTTTCTAGAATATTCATTCTGTATTTGTTATAAGTGACTTGAGTTGATAGACTTACTTTAGAACATAAACCTCAGAATATTTGGATATACTGCCAGCTCCCTTTCCATAGCAGATACCTTCTTCCCCAGAAGGCGAATTTCATCTAATTTTCTACTCCTTAGTTTGGAACCAGATGAAACAAGCTGAACTTTGATTGGCTGTGTTCTGTGATTCTGGTTCTGGCTGATCTGTTTGTAGTGTACTAAAGTTGACAGGTAGCTTAGATCTCTGAGAGATTTCTGTTTCAATTTGCTGAATTGTAGCATGCCCTGGGAGACCCACCCAGTGGGTGTGAACTTCAAGGCCCTTTAAAAACAATGCCGACTTATTGGAGAAGGGCTGGCCTGACTTCTGTGGGATCTTGTGGTTTGGTTCTTCCTGAAATCAAATTGAGTCAGTTCTTCTGTGAAATGATGTTGGCTTCCTAAGATGCTTCTTGAAATCCCACTCCCAAGGCCTCTGGGCTTGGTTTCTTATGAGCGATTACAATTATTACGGTGGTTCTGGAAGCTAAGTCTGGTGGGCTCCTAGGAAGTCTCTTCCCATTTGGGGTGTGGACATTGCAAACTGCCAGTGTGTTCCCATAGATGGTCTCAACACCTGGCAGTTCAGTGCACATGACTCATTAAGCAGAAAAGCTTCTCTGTGCTTCAGTTGCCTGTGTGCCTGATGTGCAGGTTGGAACAGGACTGATGCTCGGGAACTGTGTGTACACATTCGAGCCAGGGTAAGGAAAATGAAGTGAGCCCCCTGGTTTTAGTTTGGTCTTAGAGTTTGCCAGAATCTTGGGCTGAACTTCTGCTCTGTTTTATGTATTGAAGATGCATAAAACAGAGCAGAAGTTCAGTCCGAGATTCTTCCTCAAAAGTTGGGTCCATGAGGTAATGGCGGCACAGAAGTGTTCTCCACTGAATAACAGGAGCAAAGACGGGGGGTAGTTTTTACAGTGGTTTTTGCATACTTGTAAAGTCTTCTGAGGTTGGAAGAAGTAATTTTCTGCTATTTTCCTTGTGTGCCCATTAAGTATTCCAGTCGGCTAATATGAAGTAATCCTTCACCTTGACCTTTTCGATTCTTCCTTCCATAGAATTATACAACTGTTCTTATGGTAATTCAATATAGGGACCAGATAATTCATCCCAGAAGCTGATATGAATAAGGACTTATAAATTGCATCCCACGGTGGGACACCACTTTGTCACCTAACATCGACCAGTTTTTAAATCTTACAAAGCTGCACATAATCCTGAAGTGAGACTGTCTGAAATCAAAAGGCCACAGAGTTGTACAGGCTGCAGATGGACCTGCGTGTGATAACAGAATTGCGTTATTAAGAGGGGGAAGTTATCTTTCGGCCATAAACGACTGTGGTTCTGTTCTTTGCCATGACCTTGGAGCTTTTGCTGAGCCTCTGGTTTTGAGGTCCCGTCTGAATGTTCCAATCTTCCCTCCATGTCAGGCCTGTGTCTCATTAATATCCGGATGTCAGGACCTTGCACTTGGGTTAAGGAACATCCTTTGCTGAATCTCCCTGACCGCACAGTTTTTCTGCATCAGGGGCTGTTGAGAGGCCAGATGGGAGTTGTGAGAGGGAAGGGTGGGCGGCCTGGGTGGGCACTGAGGATGATGGGGTGAGGGGAAAGGTGGACTCGACGTTTTGCATGTTGAGGAGCTGCTGTCGTCGCTCTAGGCTTTTAAGCATGGGAGGGATGTGTGGAAAGCCGTTTTAACAGAGAAAAGTCCCACGGCTATGATTTAGGTGATGGAGAAGGATTGTGAAATCAAGGAGAGTCTGACAAGGCTGGAGGTAACTGAAGCCCAAGGGTAAGGTCGTGAAGTCTGGATGCGAGCATTCCAACCAGGAATAGGAAGAGAAAATTCTGAAGACATTCTACAAAAGGAAATGGCAGCATGTGGTTATAGATCGCTTTCTTCCTAGACACACACATACATACACACAGAGTACCACTCACTATGAGTTAATAGAAATGCTCATAGTAACCCAAGGCATTTTAAGACCCTGAAGTGTTTCTGAAGTATAAATGGTATTTGTCATAAAATTAATGGGAATTTTATATTGTTTTAATTCTTTTAAAATTGGTTAGAATATGTAGTTAAAATCATACCCTATGCTCAGCCGATCCCACAGATTAGGTTCACTGTACTCTCAAGTTGGACTCCTAATTTTGACTACTTTTGAGACAGAGTCTCACTCTGTTGTCCAGGCTGAAGTGCAGTGGCGTGATCAAAGTTCACTGTAGCCTCAAACTCCTGGGCTCAATTGTCCCTCCCACCTCAGCCTCCAAAGTAACTGGGACTAGGCATACGCCACCATGGCTGGCACATTTTTAATTTTTTGTAGAAATTTTTTTAAAGAGATATTTGTTGTAGGAGTTTTGTTTAGTTGAGTAGACCTGTGTCTAACTTCTGGCTTCAAGTGATCCTCCTGCCCCAGTCTCCTGAAGTGCTGGGATTACAGGTATGAGCCACTCACTGCTCCTAACCCTAACTTTGATTTCTTAATGTCGTAAAGAAACCTTTTGTTGCTGCACCCACTGGGCATGTCACATCGAAGAAAAGCATCATGAGGAAGTCTCCTTTACCACGTGCATATGTGCGTGTTGGGTCTTGCCAGTGGGACCCATCAGTCTGAGCCCATCCTGCGGCCTGATGTGTACAGTTCCCGTGATTGAGCATTTTGGACAGGTTGCACCCGTGTTCAGCTGCCTTTTTCCTGCCTTTCTCCCTTTCCCCTGCTGTCTTATGCTTTAGATCCAGCTGGGGAAACTCCTGAAACCGAATGCATTTGGAGGGTGGGGGAGGAAGGGCAGAGCGTTCCAGAAAGCCCATCACTGCTGCCTTTGGCTGTCATCCTGCTACATTCAGAGCTCCAGGGAAGTGTCGGTATGAATGCCCCGTGAACAACGGTCATTCGCCATTGGTGCCATCACCCTGGCAATCTAAAGAAAACAAGCACATCAAGTAAAAGCAAGAATGGAAAAGGCCCTTTCAAGCAAATGGGACATTGCTTGCTCAGTGTGTCCCCCCAAAGGCTGGGGGGTGAGAGCAGGGAGGAGAGCGAGTGTCCTCCAAGGGCCTGTCTGGGACCTGGGTTCTCCAGGCTGTCTCTGAGGCCAGCAGGCTTATTGAAGGAAGGACTGACTCACAGCAAGTTCTTGTCAGGATAGCTCAGAACAGACGATTTTTAAAAAACCCTGCATCAGTATTGACTTTGTCTTACAGTGGTTTGAGTCCAGCCAATGACACTGGAGCCAAAAAGAAGAAAAAGAAACAAAAAAAGAAGAAAGAAAAAGGCAGTGAGATAGATTCAACTCAGGACCCGCCAGTGAAGGTAACAAGGACGCTCTGTTTCCTGTGACTGAGTCACTGCTGGATGAGCGTGTTCTGAGGTGAACGTGTGGGATCAGAGTGGATGTATGTGCCCCACTGGTGTTGCTTCAAGATGGAAGAGTGGGATCCCAGTATCGTCCCCTCATCACCTGAGACCGAGGTGATGAGACTGCTCCCAGTTCTGTAAAAGACACAGCAGGCTAGGCACTGGCTCCCCAGCACAGTACCCTCAGAACCAACAGGTGCATGCTGAGGCCTGCTGTCTGCTGCCATGGAGTCGCTGTGCACAGCACCTTAGCCGGGGGCGGCGGTTCTCAGCCTTACCTTCTCTAAGTCCCCACCACTGTGAGGATGAAAGGCCTCTTCTTAAGGCAGACCTCGTGTACATCTGTAAGCAGTCTCAATGCTGTGGTCATTGTAATGAAACCACGGGTTCCACAGTCAGAGTTCCACTCCTTGAGAACCACTGGCCAAGACTGACACACTGGCATGAAACACAGAAGTGTGGGTAAGGATTGATTTGTTTCTTAAATAAACCAACATGAAACAAAATAAAATCTCATAAGAATTTCTTCACAAAAATTAGAAATAAAAAAGAGACTGCAAACAAATTTTAAAAACCAACATTACAGCTGGGCTCGGTGGCTCAGCCTGTAATCCCAGCACTTTGGGAGGCTGAGGTGAGTGGATTGCCTGAGTCCGCGGGTTCGAGACCCACCTGGGCAACTTGGCGAGACCTCATCTCTACAATAAATCAGAAAATTAGCTGGGCGTGGTAGCGCGCACCTGTAGTTCCAGCTACTTGGACGGCTGAGGCGGAAGGATCGCCAGAGCCCAGCAGGTCGAGGCTGCGGTGGCTGGGAGCAGCCACTGCACTCCAGTCTGGGTGACGGAGTGAGACTTCAACTCAAAAAACAAAAAAAAACCCCAAAAAACCAACATTACAAAAGAAAAGCTTTTTCAGACAAGTGTTTTTTCAAAGTAGGCCTAGGGGAACAATTTAAACTTTTTTTTTTTATTGTTTGAGTCGCCCAGGCTGGAGTGCAGTGGCACGCTCATGGCCACTGCAACCTTGACCTGCTGGGTTCAGGGTATCCTTCTGCCTCAGCCTTCCAAGTAGCTGGAACCTGGAACCACAGGCATGCACTACCATGCCTGGCTAATTTTTTTTTTTTTTTTTTTTTTGTAGAGACAAGGTCTCGCCATATTGCTCAGACTGGTCTTGAGCCCCTGAGCTCTTGCCTCCACCTCCCAAAGTGCTAGAATTGTAGGCATGAGCCTTTGTACCCAGTTTTGTTTTGTTTTGTTTTTAAGAGACAGGGTCTTGCTCTGTTACCCAGGCTAGAGTGTGGTAGAGTGATCATAGCTCACTGCAGCCTCTGGGCTCAAGCAGTCCTCAGCCTCCCAAGTAGCTGGGAATACAGGTGCATGCCACCATGTTCTGCTATTTTTTTTTTTGAATCGGAATCTACTCTGTTGCTCAGGCTGGAGTGCAGTGGCATGATGATGAGGATCACAGTTCATGGCAGCCTCAACCTCTTGGGCTTAGCTAGGACTACATGTATGCACCACCACGCTTGGCTTATTTGTTTATTTTTGTAGAGATGAGGACTTGCTATTTGCCCAGGCTGGTCTTGAACTCCTGGGCTCAAGCAATCTGACTGCCTCGGCCTCCTGCCTCAGCCTCCCAAATTGCTGGGATTACGGGTCTCACTGTGTTGCCCAGGTTGGTCTTGAACTCCTGACCTCAAGTAAGCTTCCCGAGTAGCTGGTATTACAGATATGAGCCACTGTGCCTGGCCTGAAACATTCATAATTCCCCCTTTAGAATTTTAGAATGAGCCAGGTATGGTGGCTCATACCTGTAATCCCAGCACTTTGGAAGGTGGAGGCAAAAGGATTGCCTGAGTTTGGGTTTGAGACCAGTCTGGGCAACTTGGCGAGACCTCATCTATAAAAAATAAAATAAAATAAATTAGATGGGTGTGGTGGCACTCACCTGTGGTTCTAGCTATTTGGAAGGCTGAGGCAGAAGGATCATCTGAGCCTAGCAGGTCGAGGCTGTGGTGGCCGTGAGTGTGCCACTGCCCTCTAGCCTGGGTGACAGAGTGAGACTCGGACTCAAAAAGAAAAAAGAATTTTTGGAAGAAATAATTTATAAGCCTTGCAAGAAATTTGGTCTGATTCCGGTGTTCCACACTTTATTTTATGTCTCAAATGTTATGCTTCAACTTGGGTCTCCTACCTTGTTGAATCATGATTTCAAGGAATTTTTTGACTGTTTCAAATATCAAACCCACTGCAGAGAAAACTGTTGACCACCCTGTTGGCTAGACCCTTGCCAGTACTACATTTAAATTAGTCCCAAACCATTACCATCCCTACAAGGTAGCTGAGGGACTTCCCATTTTACAGATGAGAGAGGTGATCTACTTAAGTCTTTCCATCAGGAATTCTAGCCCAAGCCCATGCTTTGGCTGTAAGGATTTTCGTTTGGTTGTTTGTCTAGGCATGGATGTTTCGATGACTCCCTGGGGATGTGAGACCTAGTCGACATCAAAAGAGTTCACTTTGAAATTATAAATTGTTGACAAAACACCAGAATGCCATGGTTCCTGTTTTCTTCTTTATGAGGGTGATGTTGTTCATTATAGAGAATTTAGTTTCAGAAAATATAGCAAGAGGAAGAAAATTGAAATCACTTATAGTCCTACCTTCTGGAAGTAAACAGTATAAACATGTTGATTTATATTCTTTCTTTTCTTCACAATCTAAGTGAAAAAAATTAGTAAAGTAAAAGTATTAGAAGAAAATACTTATATTTTTATCATCTTAAGCCTGACATAGGACCCAGCAGCCATAAAACAATAATTGACATGTAAAATGTCTTTGAAAAGAGAAACTGGGAAAATACTTGCAATGCAGGTGTCGGGCAATTTAAAATAAATGAGTAGGCAGTTCATAAATAAATAATGTTTAATCAGCGGATGGAAAGATGGTTAAACTCACAGGACAACGAACATTAAAACAATACTGAAGGCTTGGAAAGTCTAGTGGTGAGGGTCTGGGGAAGTGGCTGCTCCTGTCCACAGTCCAGTCAGTGAGCTATTAATCGAAACTCTTTTTAGAGCACAAGTTGATGATACATATTATAACTTCAAATGTGCACATCCTCTGACCCAGTGAGCCTCTTTCTTAAATTATATCCTGCAGAAATATATATCCCAGTGAGCAAAAACACATGTACAAGAAAATTCTTCACAGCCCTGCTTTGTAAAACTGAAGTGCAAAATCGCCAAATGCCTGCAGCAGGGGGCTGGCTGAAGATACTGTGTTCTGTTCATAAAATGGACTTACTTGTTAGCCTGGGCAGGTCTGTGTGTTCTCACCTGGCAGTCTCTAAGCCATAGCGTTAAAAGAGCAGTTTGTCGAATAATATTATACAAGCTAGTTTTCGTTTTTGAGAAGTGTGTGTGCATTTGGAACTCGCATGCAGAAATGTCTGGAACTGTGTTTGCCTCTTCTCACCCTCCCAAGTCACGCCTGCCGATGACAGGATTTATATTTGAGGGATGGGATTGCTGGGTTTTTACTTTCTGTGTGTATTACATATGTCTGCATTTTGGAAATTTTTACACTGAGCATGTGTGACTTTTACCATCAAATAGCACAAGAGGGAACCCCCTTAGGTCCCCTCCCACTGTGAGAGCTTTTCTGTCCTCTCAATAAATCCTGCTTTAAAAAAAAAGACAAAACAGCACAAGACTGATATGGGAAGAAGCCTTAGGGCAGCACCCCCTATCATTCAGCTCCTGGTCAGCTCTCTTTCTCCATTGTTGTTCAGTATATGACCCCTAGGATTAGGACAGAGGACCCTTACCCCTTCTTTGGGTTGCACCCCTTGACTCTTGAACGCATCGTTAATCCAAAGTCTTACCAACAATGGGCCTTTTCTTTCCCCACCTTGTCTTGCCCAGATGAACTCGTTGCCAGCAGAGAGGATCCAGGAAATACAGAAGGCCATTGAGTTGTTCTCCGTGGGCCAGGGACCTGCCAAAACCATGGAGGAGGCCAGCAAACGGAGCTACCAGTTCTGGGACACGCAGCCTGTCCCCAAGCTGGGTACGCGTGTTCTTCCCAGGAGGGGGCAAGGGCTGTTCTCTGGAGGGCTCCACACCAATTTGTGGGGAGGGCAGTAGAGCCCTGGAGTTCCCTGCTGGTGACTTTTAGAGGACAGGAGAGGCTGCTACTCAGAGACCCTATCGTTTCACAGCAGCACGCATGGGAGCAGATAGTCTTCTAGTCCATCGTCACCCAGTGTAACTCTCCAGAGCAGAGCAGTGTGTCGGCACGTGGTGAGGAGTGTCTGCCCAGGAACTGCCTGCCCACCTAGATGTATAGAGGAGCTGTCCTGTTAGTCTGGGCAAATGTTTGATCCTGGAGCAGGCAATCCCCAGCCTCCTTCCTTGTCCCTCAGCAGTGCCAGTCATTTGACATTGTGCTTAGCTGTGGAGGTTCAGCTCCTGGAATGCTGTGCATAGGTTCAGTCAGCACCCCTCCAAGCAGCTATAATGAACTCTTTAGGTGAGGGGACAGACCGAATATCTAAAAGAGTTCCAGCAGGGACTGGACCTAGCAGAGTTTGCGGTCCCTGCTAAGATGAGGCCACAGCAATCACAGCGGCTAATACAAGAGCCCATGGCTGACAGGAAGCTTCTGGAGTGGTTGTGTTGTGATTCTGAACCAGTGGTGGCCCAATTCCTGATTTCTTTTTTTTTTTTTTTGAGTTGGAGTCTTACTCTGTCGCCCAGGCTGGAGTGTAGTGGGACACTCATGGCCACTGCAGCCTCGACCTGCTGGGCTCAGGCGATCCTTCCACCCCTGCCTTCCAAGTAGCTAGAACCACAGGCGCATACCACCATGCCTGGCTAATTTTTTGATTTATTGTAGAGACGATGTCTTGCCAGGCTGGTCTTAAACCCCTGGGCTCAGGCAGTCCTCTTGCCTCTGCCTCCCAAAGTGCTGGGATGACAGGCATGAGCCACCGCACCCAGCCAATCCCTGTGTTCTATGTGACTGGAAGAGCAGTTATTTTGAAAAGACGTGTTCCAACACCAGATGTGCATGACCTTCAGCCTGTGCATGTTACTGCTCCCCTCCAGGAACACAGTGAGGCTTGGCCCGCACATCAAGGGTAGGGCAGGGCTCCTGGAGGGTTGGAGCAGCATGCCTGAGGAGGCTCGTCCCCTGCAAAGGGCGCACTCAGCACAGAGCCTCGCTGCTCCATGGGGCCCTCAGCCTGCAGGATGGCATCGCCCACGAGTATGTGGGATCCAGCAGCTCTTGCCCCAACCCTGCTTCAGAGTCAGAACTTGGAGGGGGTTTACTTCCACTTGGAAAGTTTGAGCAGCTCTGGTGTAGGCCGATGCAGTACTCAAAAGCTTGGTTACAACACGAACGTAAGCTGAGGAGGTCTGTCCCCACGGTGGTGAGAGCACACACTGCCTGGGTGGATGCAACTGCTGCTGATTCCAGAACCGTCTTGTCCCTTGGGCCACCCACAGCCACCACATCCCAGGCCCCCTGACTAAGCCCTCCAGCAAGGCATTAGGTCACGGTATTGGTGTTCCTGGGGCGGGTTTCAGTGGCCAATCCCCTGCCAAGGAAGGAAGGATACAGAAGGCCCACAGTGCTCTGGAATGAAATCCTAGGAGAGCCACTGAGGGGTGGCCGCCATCCAGTCAGTTCCCGCTTTCAGGTGGTGTCTTGAAGTTTGGTGTGGTCTTGTTTTTCACGAGGAGTTTGCGCAAGGGTGACCTTGCCCTGTTTTCCCTGGATGCTGGGACCTGGTGGCAGGTGCGCCAGGTCGAGTGGGCTTCTTTCCTCCTCTGCCAAGCAGCGCTTTGTTGCTGACCTTCATGTCCCCCGTAACTGCAGGAAGTGCCCCTGTGTGGCACTCAGAGCGTGCATGCAAAAGCCACACAGTGGCTCCCAGGCCATAACCCTGTGGGAGGTGGGGGCTTGTTTCTTCTGGTTGTGTGCACCGTGTGCAGGTGACTGGAGACGGGTGGTGCCCAGATCTGACCGGTCTGGCCTTCAGATCTGTGGTCACTGACACCCCAGTCCGGGACTCCGTGTGTCAGTGAGCAGCCTTGTAGGAAGCAGCCCTTACCCGGCATGAGGCCGTCTGCAGGGCCGAGGTATCCCCCAGTCTATGCGGTGTCCTTAGGGTACTGTTGACAGCTGCTTGCCTCCCTTTCCCCTTCTCTGGGGCCTGTGTGGCCAGGTACGCAGTGTTCTAGCACACCCCGCACTTCAGAGACTCTACAATAGACTGTTCCCGCCAGAGACACCTGTGGTCCTCAGGAAGCTTAATGTCACCCCAGGCTCACGCTGCAAGGCTTTCTGTGGAGCAGCTGTGGGAGCCCTAGATGGGGTTCCGGCCCCTTCAGGTCCCACCATTCTGCCTTCTAAGTCCCCCTTCCCACTCCTGTTGAGGGTAGTGTGACCCCTTTTTGCCTCAGCCCAGTGGGTTGGAAACTGGCCACTCAGATGAGCTCTAGAAAACTGTCCAAGGGCGGCTGTGAATGCACTTGGTTTCTGTGGATCCCAGAGGGAAGCTCCCCCTCCTTGTCCTTGTTTGGTTCAACATCTCCCAAATCTCAAACCTCCTTTGTTCTCCTGAGTCCTTCACTGTTGCCCTGCAGTACTTGGTTTTGAGTTTTTGATGTTGGAGGTCAGAAAGAGGATTTGAGGGAGGACTGGACAAAAAAGAAGCCCATTGAAAGTCCAGGGTGAGCCGGGCTCAGTGGCTCAGCCTGTAATCCCGCACCTTGGGAGGTTGAGGTGAGTGGATTGCCTGAGCCTGTGGGTTTGAGACCTGCTTGGGCAACTTGGCAAGACCTCATCTCTACAATAAATAAAAAAACTAGCCGGGTGTGGTAGCACGCGCCTGTAGTTCCAGCTACTTGGAAGGCTGAGGTGGAAGGATCGCCGGAGCCCAGCAGGTCGAGGCTGCGGTGGCTGGGAGTGGCCACTGCACTTT
>NW_007079820.1:21386-36870 GCF_000164805.1 Carlito syrichta | reverse complement strand
CAAAAAAAAAAAAAAAATGTCCAGGGTGGGCCAGGTGCAGTGGCTCAAGCCTATAATCCCGGCACTTTGGGAGGCTGGGGTGAGGGGATTTCCTGAACCCATGGGTTCCAGACCAGCCTGGGCAACTTGGTGAGACCTCATCTCTACAATAAATCAAAAAACTTAGCCGGGCGTGGTAGTGCATGCCTGTAGTTCTGGCTACTTGGATGACTGAGGCAGAAGGATCGCCTGAACCCAGCAGGTCTGGGCAACAGAGTGAGACTCCAACTCAAAAAAAAAAAAAAAAAAAAAAGTCCAGCGTGTTCCTTAAAGTTCCAAGTGGCCTCCTAGCTGTGCGCTGGCCCATGGTGGCCTGAGGGCTTGGCTGCATTCTTGCTGTCACCTGCAGAGCAGTGACCCACACCTGCTCAGCAGGGGACGCCCCAGGGCCACTGTGAGGCAGGGGGCTGGAGAGTTCATGGGACGTGCTTCTCAGGATCGTGGGTGCTCCGGACTGGGTGTGTCTGTGAAAAGTGGTGCTGCTTTCTCAGTGTTTCCCATGACTCTGCTTGTCAGTATGTCTTGCAGATGTCAGTCTTGAGGTAACCTGTGATCTGAGCTGTTAGAAGCTAGATCAAGATGTGCCATTGGAATCTTGTCTAGGCGTTCACTCTGTGATGTCCGTTGACAAGCACTTGCTGAGTGCTCTTTGCAAAGTGCTGCCCCTGATGAACCCACCACGGATGTACCGTAGCCCTGAGGATGGAGGACGGCCTGCAAGGCCTTGTGGCTGACGTGGACTCTCCTCTCCTGCCACGCCTCCTGGGTTCTGTTCCAGGCTTTTCCTCCTCTCTGCGCCTGTACCCTCCCTGCCTCTCACATTCCACCTCTTGCCCAGCCAACTCTGACTCACCCTTGAGCTTGCTCGTATCTGTAGACTCCTTTGAGGCCTTTCCTCACACGTGCATGTACACGTCCCAGTTCTGAAGGTACCTGCTCTTCCTTCCCAGTGCCCCTTGCCATGCTGGGACAGTGCCTGCTTGCTTGTCTCTTTGACTTTCATTTCATTCACTAGCTCCTTCCACAGAACTGGCACGTTCTAGGGTTCATTGAGCTCTCGGTGAAGGAGAGAATGTTTCTGCAGGATGAGGTAGCCATAAGAAGGTTTTGCCTTGAGATTATTGGCGCATGGCAGAGAAAACCATCTGTATCCTTGACCTTGGAGTTATTTAGGAAAAAAACAAGAAGGTTCTGAAGTGTTTTTTGGAAAAAATATGAATTCAATGCAAGGTAGGAAATTGACTAGCTGCTAGATCAGACATGAGGGGCTGGCCCTCAGCCCTCTGGGCTCAGTAAAATTGTTATATGTGTAGCAGTGACTTGGAAACAGATTGACTTATGTTAAACCAATTTAGGCCTGGCACAGTAGCTCATGCCTATGATCCCAGCACTTTGGGAGGCCAAGGTTTGCTTGAGCCCAGGAATTCAAGATTGGCAACATAGCGAAAAAACTAAACAAAAAAAAAAAACTAAAAAGAATATTAGCCGGCATGGTGGTGTTTGTCTATAGTCCCAGCTACTCGGGAGGCCAAGGCAGGAGGATCACCTGAGCCCAGGAGGTTGAGGCTACAGTGAGCTTTGACTGTGCTAGTGTACTCCAGACTCAACAGTGAGATCCCAACTAAAGAAAAAAACCCTCACAAGAGCTGCTTTATGATACATCAGAAGGTTACTGACTTAACTAGGGAAGAAAAGCACCACCTCTCTCCAAGGAGCCTGATTGTCAGTGGAAGTGGCTGGGTGCTTCCTTGTTCACCTGCACTTCCTGGTCTAGGCCCTGGGCATGTGGATGACGACTTGTTTATTGCCTTTCCCCCAGAAGAAGGCACATCTTGTAAGGATTGGAACCTGGTCCTGCTGCATCCTAATGCCTGGTACGGTTGCTGGTGCCCAGCTGGTATTCTGTAGAGCACTCCAGGCACTTCCCACACTCCCCTAGAGGGGCTGCTGCCCCAGGAGGGGATGCTGTGTCAGGGTGATTTCCCGGCAGCAGCGGAGTCACGGTGATTCAGCCCAAAGGCGCTTGTGGACTAAGCTCCACGGGCCTGCACTGCCAGGAGCCAAGGCTGGCAGGACCAGGAGTGAGCCTGGCGCCTGGAAGCCACCGTCTGGGTCAGGAGCAGGCCGGTACATTGTTGTTGACACAAAAGCAGCCTTGTTGCGACTCCTTGTGAACCCATCCAGATCGAGGGGCCGGGACTGTGCAGCACTCTTCCACCACCCAGGAGGCAGGGAACCAAATGAGTAAAGATAAATGTTTGTCGTTCACTGACCCAGGGGAGATTAAAAGGATTTCCAAAAACCGAACCTCCCTGGTCCTAGTGGTTCTGGGGTTTTGCCATGAATCAGCCCTCAGTGAGGGACCACAGGTCCCTGGAGAGCGGGTTTGCAGTTGCCAAGCACAAAACGTTCCTCTGTTGGAGGGTTCCTGGGGACGAGAGGAATGTGCTCCATCTGTCTTGGGGCTTGGTCCCGTCCCTCCCCTGAGGCAGAGGTGAGGCTCACGGCTGTGCTCTTCTTCCAGGTGAAGTGGTGAACACCCACGGGCCTGTGGAGCCTGACAAAGACAACATCCGCCAGGAGCCCTATACCCTGCCCCAGGGCTTCACCTGGGACGCCTTGGACCTAGGGGACCGTGGCGTGGTGAGTGGCCCAGTGACAAGTGCAGGCTGAACCCCACCTTCACAGTAAGCCCCGTAGCCGTCCCCATCAGTCAGTGTCTGCTCGGGCCGCCTCAGGGCTGGCCCAGGAGGTCCTAGCAGACCCATCTGCTGCTTCCTGGGGCCTGCCGAGACTCCCCATATAGCACATTGCTCTTTGGCAGGCCGAGAGTCAACTCTGGCTCTCCAAGGTGGATGCCCCGTGGTCATCCTTCTTTGCTGTTATTCCCTTGTCCTGTTTCTGTCTGTCCCCTGCCTGAGGAGCGGGGACCGCTGCGTGAGGGCCTCTCCCTCCCTTCCTAGCCCAGCCCCCACCAGCCCTGCCTTTGACCTGAATGACTTGTTTCCCCCATGAGGAATGGGAAAATGGGAACAGAACTTTTAGTACCAAATTTGGGCCAGAAGATAGAGACAGCCAGGAAGGCAGAAAGCCTTTGTTTGGGTCAAAGGATAGAACCAGACATAGTAGGAAATGTGGTGACTCTCCTCGGAGTGCCTCCTTGACCCTCCAAGGACCATGTCTCCAACAGCCTCTCTGGAAGTGAGGTTAACAGCCCTCCACCACCGGCAGAGCAAAATGATGGTGTGGTTGGTTAGCAAGGCGGCATCCCTGGCCTGCCACCCTACCCCTGGTGGCTCAGTGTCCTATTATAAGTAGGGTTTTATTCCAGAAGAGTCCCTGCCATGGCTGGGGTAAAAGCATTTGTGGGATTAGCCGTCATTTTGGGTAGTTGGCCTCATCCTCCCAAATAGCCCGGATCCCGGGGTGTAGAGACGGCCTGGCGTGAGAGTGCCTCCCAGTGAGCCTCTGCTTCCTCTGCAGCTGAAAGAGCTGTACACGCTCCTGAACGAGAACTATGTGGAAGATGACGACAACATGTTCCGATTTGACTACTCTCCAGAATTCCTTCTATGGTAAGTTGTGAGTGTGTCCGTAGGATCTCAGGGCAAGGCCCAGAGTAGAACAGCACAGGTGCCGGGGTTTCTTCTCTGTTTAAGGCAGACTGGGCGAAGGAGGCCTGTGTGGAACTGGTACCCAGAGAAAAGGTCATCTATTAGATGATGACTTTGTACAAGAGGGGAGGGGCGTGAGACCTGCCAAGATTTAAAAGAAAGAAAAGTCAGCCAGGTATGGTGGCTCATGCCTATAATCCCAGCACTTTGGGGGCTCAGGGATTCAAGACCAGCTTGAGCAACATGGCCAGACCTCGTCTCTACAATAAATCAAAAAATCAGCCCGGCGTGGTGGCACATGTCTGTGATTCCAGCTACTTGGAAGGCTGAGGTGGAAGGATTGCCCGAACCCAGCAGGTAGAGGCTGTGGTGGCCGTGAGTGTGCCACTGCACTCTAGCCTGGGCAACAGAGTGAGACTCCAACTCAAAAAAAGTAAAATAAAAGAAGGGTCACTTTCTACCCAATTGTGAGCTTGCTCAGCCGTGTGAAAATGGCCTTTCCTGGCCGAGTTATCCATGTGCCTGGGCCACAAGTGGAGACATGGGCTGAAGTAGAGGGGGCCATCTGAGAAGAGAGGAGACGGAGGATGTGCAGGCAGAAGGGTGTGTGATGCCTGGGTTAGGCGGGAGACCAGAACTCCGGGGGCGCCATCAGTTCCTGCTGTGGGAGCTCCGGCCTCTGCACAAGAGGCCAGTCCTCTGGTTCACGCTGTCACAGTGATCGCAGAGACGAGCCGGCACTAAATCCCCAGTGTGATGGCCTTGGACTGGGTGTGCAAGTAACCAGGGGGGCTGAACAGCCAGAAGTCACAATGGCATGGTCCTGTGTGTTCAGGAGGGCTCACCTCCAGCCCCTGTCTCTTCCAGGGCTCTCCGGCCTCCCGGCTGGCTGCCCCAGTGGCACTGTGGGGTTCGAGTGGTCTCAAGTCGGAAACTGGTTGGGTTCATCAGTGCCATCCCAGCAAACATCCACATCTATGACACGTGAGCACCAGCGCCCACCCCTTCCTCACCCCTGTGATGTGTGGTCTGTGAGGGAAAAGCTGCATGTCCCCCCATGAAAGCAAGAGGGGACGTCTTGGGAAGGTGCCAGGAGTAGCGGGTCACCATGGGAGCCACCTGTTCTGCTGAGTCACAGCTGGCTCCTTGTCTGACCTGGGCTGACAGGGCCCACCCTGAGACCCAGTGAGCCCTCAACGGGCTCCATTTTGAACTCTGTGCCAGTCACAGGTGGATATACTTGGACGGCACCAGAAATGGGCCAGAGCCAGTGTGACCCAGATTCAGATTGTCCTTGGGCCTGTGAGCTCCTGGTTTTCTCTGGAAATAACGACACTGTCTAGGCTGGTTCTGGTGGGACTCAGAGCACTCGAGTCCCTAGAGTAGCCTCTCTTTACTCTGCAGGGTGCTCATGCTGCTTCCCTGCATGCTGAGGGGGGGCCCCCTGCCCACTCCTGGGGTTCTTAAGGAGTCCCATATCCCTTGGAAGTGGATTTTGTGGACGGGACCGGCTCCTGGCCTGGGAGAGGCGGGGCAGCCACACGCAGGAGGGAGTCCTGGTACTGAGTGAGTGCTGGCAGCGACAGCAGCGCCCGTGCTGAAGGCCTGTCCTTCCAGGTTCAGCTGCAAACGCTTACCTGCTTCAGCCTCATCACCTGGACTTCCCTCCCTCCGCAGAGAGAAGAAGATGGTGGAGATCAATTTCCTATGTGTACACAAGAAGCTACGCTCCAAGAGGGTGGCCCCAGTACTGATCCGGGAGATCACCAGGCGGGTTCACCTGGAGGGCATCTTCCAAGCTGTTTACACTGCCGGGGTGGTGCTACCCAAGCCTGTTGGCACCTGCAGGTAGAAATCCCCTCCTGTCAGGGCCTAGAAATAGGGCGTCCCCGCTTGAGTCGTGGGTGTGCGTCATCGCGAGTCACAGCTCTGCCCCTCTGCATCTGGTGGGTGGGAGGTGGGTGGCTGTGGGGGGTGGCGGGTGTGGGGAGTAGATGGAGGATTTGAGGGCTGACAGGCTGTCCAGGGTTACTTATCTCAGCACCCGCTAGGGAGGGCCATTTGGAGATAGGAGTCGGTCTGCTGGGGTGTGTTTTTGCTTTGAAGGATGAACCAAATCAGGATTTGTGTGGGAGATGTCCTCAAGTTCTAGGTGGTTGGCTTGTTTTTTTTTTTTAATCTTGTGCGGGCCACAGAGCGTGTGTCGGCTCCCTATGTGATCCAAGGACAACCTCTGCCTTACCCCCGGTTGTTTGAAACACCTGAGTAATCTCTGCCTGGAAAACTTTGAAAGTAAAGCCCCAGGTGTACAGCAGAAAGCAGGAAGGAGGGGGTGGGCACATCCACCAGTCTTCCAGGCTCTTCTCCAGTGGCGCAATTCCAGGAGTGAGGACTGCCCTCCCCAGACACCTGCTGTGGCAGAAGTGGCTTTTGAAAATGAGAAGGAAAAACAGGGAGAAAGAAGACCTAGGAGGAACCGTGGCAGCTCTGCAGTCACAGGGGAGGCCGGGGAGCAGGCGACACTGGCTCCTGAGGGGCCTGACATGTCTCTGGCGCCACCTGCTGGCCGTCTGGAGGTCTCTCTGCCATTGTCCTCTTCGTGAGACTGGCCAGAATCCTGAGGACAGGACATTTGTGTCCCCACAGGTACTGGCATCGGTCCCTGAACCCTCGGAAACTGATTGAAGTGAAGTTCTCCCACCTGAGCAGGAATATGACCATGCAGCGTACCATGAAGCTCTACCGACTGCCAGAGGCCAGTGGTGCCCGGGGTTATTGTGGGGCAGAGCGTGGTTACAGGCAGCCTGGCCCTCAGCAGGGAGGAGCCGGGCTCTGGGTGGGGAGCGGACTTTCTCACCACTGAAGTGAGCCAGCCCGCCGTCTCCAGATTCCGGGGCTTTCTATTTCTGTTGTTTCTGTTATCTACAGCAAGGGTTTTATTTTAGCTTGACTTTCTCCGTTCCCCGAGCCCACGCCTGGGCCAGCTTCTCTGCTGTCTGTTGACAGGCTCAGAGAACACCTCTCCGCTGGCATCTTAGTCTAAGGGGAGCATAAAGAGATGAATCCACCTACTGAACCGTCATTCACATGGCAGCACACTCCAGGGCCTAGTGCATGTGAACTGTGGGGTATCCGCCGCACCCTTCCACAAGGCAGGGCAGGAAGGCACTCGGAGCTCGTGGGGAAGCCTGGGCTTCTCCTAGTCCCCCACCCACACTTGGCACTGGAGGACTGGTGACCTGCAGTGAGCTCGTGTTCTCTGCTGGGCTGAGTTTTCCTGGTTTCCCAGGGAAGCAAATGCTCCTTGTCCTCCAGCTGTGCCCGGCTTCAGGGACACAATAACCTCGGATAAGCCGGGGTTCCCAAACCCCTTCTGTCCCTCGAGCACTTCCAGTGACTGTGGGGTCCTGCTGCCACTGAGCACCTGCCATTGGGCGGCCCAGAGCACTCCCAGCCTCTGACGGCACCTGCCTCCCAACCAGGCTCACCCCCCCACTGCACCTGCTCACTGGCGTCCCGCCTTGAGAGGCTGCGGCTGCAGTTAGACGCTGACAGAAAACTGGCTGGGACTGTGGTGGGGTCTTCTCCCTTCTGTCGGCCTGATGGAGTTGCCCTGCATCCAGAGCTGGCAGGGCGCTTCCCCGGGGGACAGCAGCTACCCGAGAACCATCTCACCCTGTGAAGTGACAGGCCCAGCATGGCTGCGTTTCAGTCAGGATTAGAGATGTCACTATGGGCAAATGAGGTCAGCAAGTGTTCCCTAGAGACGAGGCTTGCCCAGGAATCTCGGAGGCTTGAGGTCCTGGAACTGGGGTTTGGGAACAGTTCCTGCTCCAGGAAGCACTGTGTCAGCAGTGACTGAGACCTGACAACTGGGATCCACCCTGTTCTCAGATTTGGCCCAACCCCACCTGAGCCTAGGGGAATGTTCTGTCAGCTCTGGTATTTACTCTAGGGTTACGAGGTTTCCTTCCATGGAAGCATTTTTCTGGGAGAAGCAGCTGTGGGTGGGACGCTGGCTGGAGGCAAGGCCCCAGGCGCAGGAGTCCTGCCTCCAAGTTGAGCTTGCAGCTGCATCCTGCCAGGGGCGCTCCTCGGGCAGCAGTGTCTGGGTGGGCAGGCCCTGGCTGGGCCCTGGGTAATCTGTGAAGGGCTAGAATTCTAGAGGCCAGAGAGCCACCGTTCAGTGAGCAGGCCGTGAGTACTGCTGGGCTGGAAGGCCAGAAGGTGCGGCCAGAATGGCCAGCTGGCCCGAGGGTGGAAGGGCTGGGAGTCTGAGACAAGGCGGTGCACAATGGGTGTGCTTTCTTAGGAAGACAGCTTGGGGCCGTGTGGGTAATGGTTGATGTCATGGCCTGAGCCCACATGGTGGCCTGGGCTGGAAGGGTCAGCGCCCAGAGACACTGACAAGGCAGGCCCTCCTAGGCAGAGACCCAAACGAGAGGGAACTGCTGAGGGCCTGGGCTCCCCGGAGAGCCGAGAACAGAGGCCCAGGTGATCAGCATGTCTGATGCCATCTCTTCTGTCCCCTTCCAGGCCCCCAAGACAGCTGGACTGCGACCGATGGAGAAGAAGGACATCCCCGTGGTGCACCAGCTCCTCGCCAGGTACTTGAAGCAGTTCCACCTCACGCCAGTCATGAGCCAGGAAGAGGTGGAGCACTGGTTCTACCCCCAGGAGAACATCATCGACACGTTTGTGGTGGAGGTGAGGCAGGCCGTGTTCCAGGCCTCTAGCTCCTTCCCAGAGTGGGAGCGCCCCAGCCTTCCCTGACTGCCAAGTTGGGAGGCGGGGCTTGCATCTGCTGAAGGTCTCCCCCTGGCCTGGCTTGAGCCCTTCCTGCCAACCTCAGCTTTTACAACATGGAATAAGAGCAGTGCCCTCCTAGTCAGTGGTCCTTGGATTCCCTGCCTGTCCTACCCTAGCCCAGTGCTGGCGACACGTTGGAGACAGTCTGGGATTGTGTGCTGTCAGTAGAGGCCCCGCGACGCCTTGGGGGAAGGGGCTTGGAGCCTGAGCCGGGTTGGCCTGGCTCTGTCCTTGCGTCCCTGGCTGTGCACTTCCTCCTCCTGGTGTATCCTGGGGCGGTTTCCACCATTTCTCTCAAGCTACCTGGAAGTGGCAGGTGTCGCTCAGGCATGGGGCCCGTGCCCGTGTGACGTGGCCTCCCTCTTCCCACCCCCAGAACGCCAGCGGAGAGGTAACGGACTTCCTGAGCTTTTACACGCTGCCATCCACTATCATGAACCACCCGACCCACAAGAGCCTCAAAGCTGCTTACTCCTTCTACAATGTCCACACCCAGACCCCTCTCCTCGACCTCATGAGTGATGCCCTCGTTCTCGCCAAAATGGTGAGGAGCTGACCAAGCACTCAGCATTGTGTGGGGGCGGGGCGGGGGGCCTGGCAAGCACAGCTCGGGGTGCCAGGGACAGGGTGCCTTGCACGCTCCTCACCTCCAACACTCCAAAGCAGGAGGGGGCAAGAGGTGCCCAGGCCAAGCACAGGCATCTGCACCTGAGTGGCTTCAGGGAGCGTCATTCTCACCAGAGACGCTGCCAGGGGCTAAGTGGCTGGGCCTCCCCTGGAGCTTGAGACTGCCTCACAGCTTCCCAGGGGGTGAGGAGCTTGGACTCTGTTGGACTGTCAGGCCCGGGGTGCAGAGTTCATGGGGCAGTGCTCCATCCTGGGGTTCTGGTTATTCCTTGCCCAGCCCTGCCTGTTGGGCAGGCCAGCCCCTGCCTGGAGGGCTCTGACCCCTGGTGAGATGTAGAAGTTTTCTTCCCAAGTCTTAGGGCATCACTGCAAGGGGTCCTGTATCACAGAGTGCACCAGGAGCTGGGAGTCGGGGCATGTGGAGTCAGGGAGAGAGGGGACTCATGTCCTGGTCTCCAGGACTGTGGAACTTACCAAAGAGTTTCAGGGAGTGTAACAAGGACCAGTGGCCTGGACACTCAGGAACTCTGAGGAGAGGTCGAAGGGTGGGGTAGAGCCCGGGCTGTCCTGGACCCTTACCTGCATTCAGCATGGAGGCAGCGGGGCCTCTGAGGGAACCTAGCTCATCCACCCACAGACTGGTCTGCTAGGACAGCAAGGGCCAGGAGGGGGTGGCCTTCCTGTCCTCACAGGTGCTTGTTTCTCCCTGCCACCCCCACGCAGAAAGGGTTTGACGTGTTCAATGCGCTGGATCTCATGGAGAATAAGACCTTCCTGGAGAAGCTCAAGTTTGGCATTGGGGACGGCAACCTGCAGTATTACCTTTACAATTGGAAGTGCCCCAGCATGGGGGCGGAGAAGGTACAGCACATGCCAGGGTCAGGGAGGCCATAGCATTGAGGCCCTTGTTGCCTGGCATTGGGCCCTTGAAAATACCCTCCCTCTCATGGCCAGACCAGCAGGCCAGGGTTCCCCTTTCAGCAGCTGGTGTGAGGATGGCAGAGGGGGTGGGTCTGCATCTGAGGAGCAGGAGGGTCGTCACCAGCTTCTCCCACCAGCTGAGCTGCCTCCGGGGCCAGGCAGGGCCTCACCTGTCTGAGGGCATCATGGAGGGGGAGGTTGGAGGAACCCTCGTCCCAGCCTGATGCTTCCTAGTCCCTCCTCCCCTAGGCCATTGGACTCCTGGGGCATGGGGCTAGGCAGCATTCCTCCACGAGAGGGGCTGGTGGGTGTGTGAACCAGCCATGGGGTAGAATGAGAGGCTCCCAGGGCATGGTGGTGCTGGGGCTCCGCCAGCTGAAACCCCCTACCATTGAGGGGAGTGGCGAGTAGCAGTCTCCATGGAGGAGGGCTGGCGGGGGGAGTGGGAGAGCGTGCTCAGCTCCGCCTCTTCCTGGTGCTCCTCTAGGTTGGGCTGGTGCTGCAGTAACCAGTCGCCAGTGAGATTCTGGAGAAAGCCACTGAGAACTCAGCCAGGAAACGGAACCCCACCATTGTTGGTCCAGTGTTCACAAACGTGAGGTGCCTGGCAAAGGGGGCAGAACTGAACCGGCTTTACCAAACTGCCAGCGAACTTGAAAGTTATACGGCCGTGGCGTGGGCTGCGTGATGTCACCTCTGGCCATGTCTCTGGTCTCCCTGTTTTCCAGTTAATCACATCCTCATGCAGCCATGGTCAAGGGAATGTAACTGCTGAAAACTAACTCGTGATTGGCATATTATGGAGTTAACGGGTGAATAATAAAAGTATATATATATATATACACACATATATATATATATATTATATATATATAAATATTTTAAATATCGTTCATGTTCCAAATGTACCAGGCTGTCTGGTCTCTAATGAGAAGCTACATCCAGATCACTCCTCAGAATTAGGACCTGAGGATGGTGGCAGACCGACATGTTGGTGCAGTTCAGCTCCCTCCAGAGGAGGTGCAGACTTCTCTCGGGGAGCAGGAGGAGGACCTGGGAACCATCCAGCTTCCCTCTTGAGTCAGCTGGCATGACTGGCTTGAGAAGGTTGGGAAGGTGGCATAGGCTCAGGTCCCACAGGATAGCCAGCAGAACTCCGGGTGGGGCTGGTCCTGGGCAGGGGCCTCCCGCCTCCTGAGACTGAGCAACCGGGACAGTCCGTGGAAACCAGTGTTGCTACTCAAGTCCCTTCTGTCCCATTGGCTGCTGCCCATAGCAGGGTGTCCTGCCAACTGAGATAACAGGGCTCTCAGACCAGCTGTTGCCGACCTCGTAGGCATGAATCCCCTGTGACAGTTTGCTTTTCTGCTGCCCGGGACGACCTACATTTGAGGGCCCCTTGGACGTCCTGGTAGCATCCGGGGCCTGTGGAAACCACCTCCTGCAGCCGAGAGCCTGTACCCGATGGCCCAGGGTGGCTGGGCAGGGATGACCTGGGACTGATGCCCAGGCCTATGCAGCCACCAACCCCCGGCTGTGCCTTCCAACCATTAGCCATTTCTTGCTGTGTCCGTCCCAAGACGCAACCCGCGAGTGGCCACAAGAAGCAATGTCTTGAAGCGGACCTGGACTTGGCAACAGAACTGGTTTCCTGTCTCCACTGTCCAAGTCTGATTTTCCCTGACGCTGTCCTGTGGAATCTTGTGGTGGTCGTCATGGTCGTGGTGCTGCCAGTTTCCCACAGAGCGCAGGCTTCTAGGGGCACGGCTGTCCGTGTAGGCATTCTTCAGTGTTCAGCCACACGGCCTGGGGTGGTCGGGCCATGGAACCGTCAGCACTCCCAGCCTGGCTTGTGTGATGTGTGCTCTGGAGGGAACCACCAGTGGGCCGTGTGCAGTGGGCATGGGCTTCCTTGCTGCCACCTCAGTGTCTCACACAGGATGAAGCCTTAGCCAGGAGGCTGGGCTCAGCCCGGGCCACTTGCTGGAACCACTCTCTGCAGGCTGCCAGGGGTCTGTTTCTGGCTGTGGGTTTTGGTGTGATTTTTTTAGAGGCTGATTCTACAGAATCCCCAGAACTGGAAGAAATCACTTGGGCTAGGGGCTGTGCCTCTGCCTGGAATCTCAGCAGGGTCTCCCTTCTCGCCACTGTCCCTTGCTGCAAACTACGCCTCCCTGTTCGTGGCTGACTTTTGACTCCTTGACTGCAAGATACCCAGACCAAAGAAGCTGCTGTTCCTAGCAAGATGTGCACTGCATTCCACGGATGGGAGGAGTCGGAGAAGCAGGGCTTGCTTTCACAGCCTTCATGCCCCAGAGCACCTGTCCGGACCTCCAGGAATTTCAAAGGATGCTGTGCCCAAGTCTCTTCTACCTTGTGAGCCCTCGGATTTGGAAAGCTTCCTGTCGTAGTCTTGGTCAGTTTGGGGCCAGGTTCCAGCTTGAGCTGCCTCTGGTCATCAGGCCGCACACTCTGGAATGAGCTTTGCTATGGTTGACCCAGGTCATGGAATGGAAACGGCAAAGAAACCTTGGCTCTTCTGGATAAAACAGATCGCTTGGCAAAGGCCTGGCCTCTGCATCACCAAAACCAGGTGGTCTGCCTCCTTGGAGTCTGCTGTTATCTCAGTGGACACCTGCCCAGATTTGCACAAGTCAGCTCGAGGGCTGTTGCTCGTTTTGTTTTTTGTCCAGACAATTCCTGTATGCTCCATCCGCCCCCTCCAGGCCCTCAGGTTAGAGGGCACCATCGCAGGGCCAGGGTACAGTGCAGTGGTACCATGGCTGACCTGAGCCAAGCCAGGGAAGGACCCCGGGCCTCCACGCTAACCCACCTCAAATAGCCGCTGGGGAAGGCCTCCCTGGCCCCAGGCCCACCCTGGGCCGCCTGGTCCTTGGCTGCCATGTTTGACAATGACCTTCACCTCTGCCTTCCGCTGGACTCTGCATTTGACCCCAGGCTCCGATCTCCGGGCAGGGCTAGGGTAGTGAGAGACTTCCGCTCCGGATTGAGGCCACCCAGGGTTGATTTCCAGAGAGTCTTTCTTGAAGGCTGGCCCACACCAGCCAACTGGGACACCTAGGTTTCTGGACACTTCCGCCTTGCCTGCAGCACTCCCTAACTGCCATCGCTCCCTCACGTGCTGGCTCTCTGGAGCCCCGAGGTGGGTGTCCCTGTGGTCTTAAATGCTCTCTACCAAGGACCACCAGCAACCGATGGCCCGAAGACCCTGGACAGGTGTACGGAGAGCGAGAGAGACTCGCTGAGGTCAGGACCCGGGTCTCCAGATCTTCCAGGTCACAGGAATGTCTCCAGTCTGTGCCACCCACGGAGGCAGCCTTCTTATGGCTCGGCCCACCTGCCCCAGAGCAGAGGGAACCAGGGCCCTGGTGGCAGGCCTGCACACAGACTGCACCTGGGGAGGCTGGCAGGAGAGTTCCAGTTACATTCAGAAATACTGACGGACCAGCAGGCAGGTGCACGCCTGCAGAGGAGGGGGTATCACCCTTCTGTCTGGCTTTTCTCAGGGCCATGGGGGATCCATTTCCAAGGTTGGAAGGAAATGCCAAGTGCACTGTTGTTCCGTGCAGAATATCTCACCTGTTTCTAATAAAGGAAGCAGCTGAACAAATCCTCCGCCCTCCTGTGTTCTGGCCGGCGGCTGGCAGTGAACACACAGGCCCGGGGCCTGGCTGGGCAGGAGCTGGTGGGGCCTCAGCCTCCGGGGCCTCCCTTCGCCTAGTAGCCTCCCGCTGGGTGCCCGAGTGGCGGCTCTGAGCCAGTACCCAGGCACCCGGCAGGAGCTGGCCCGTATTCCCCAGATGAAGCAGGGTGGCCCCTCAGTCCAGGCCCGACACAGCACAGGCACCATGCCTTCCCACCGGCCACCTGCTGAGTGGTTTTGTGGAGCCACTGGGGTACATGAACATCGCAGTTCGTAGTGGCTGCAGCGGATTTCTGTCCCCATTCTTGTCTTCCAGAACTTACCCATTCCCAGATCCTTGAGCTCTTGAGGCCCCACGTGGCTGGTGCCTCCAAGCCCCTTGCCGGGGAACCTGAGAGGACACAGGGCCTGCCTGACCCTCCTAAGCCCTCACCTTGCCCCCACCCTCCGGTCCCTACCCAGGACACGCTGGCTCCTGGCACTCATACCTCATTCCTGCCTGTAGCTTTCGGCTGGCGCCATGGCCCCATGGGGGTCTTCACCCAGGGCCTTCCAGGGCTCAGAGCGGCCACCTGCCTCCCTCTCCCAAACAGGTTTTATCAGCTTCCCTCTTGAAGACCTTCACAGCAGTCTTCTCAGTGCTCACTTCACGCAGGCCCCAGCTGGAGCCGGTCCTACAACCGACTGGGCCAGGCCAGCTGCTCTCGACACTAAAACGACTTACCTTGCCGCACCTCCGTCCTTGGGTGCACCATGGAAGCCGGCCCTCCCACAGCCCTGGGTGTCCAGTGCCTGGGCTGCCCAGCCTGTTCCTTCTGGGCCCTTTAGACTCTGGCCATCCTCTTTCAGACAAATCCATCAGAACCAGACGACACTCCCGGCGTGGCCTGAGAGCAGGGTGGCCAGCGCTTTCTGTGTCAGGTCATGGGACTGCAGCAGGGCCCAGCCCCCTTCCGGGCCACCCTCAAGGGACTGCTGTGAAGCCCTGTCCTGGTCCAGTGCTGGAGCTGTCACCTGACGACCCTCAAGCACCAGCCTTGTGCCGGGCCAGGGGGTGGAATGTGTTTTGGCTCCTCCTGCCTGCTGTAGGGTCCTCTCCCCATGTTTCTAGAGGCAGCGGCTGGTGCCGGTGGAAAGGAATCCCATGTCCTCTCTTTTGCCCCACTGAGCAGATGGCCCTCGAACCCAGAGCCCTGCCCCCTCCTCCAAGGCCCCTCGTGGTGGGGGGTGACCTTGTGAATTGGTATCCTCAGTCTTGTGACACTGGCAGCAGCTTTAAGCCAAGAGCAGGACTCAGGGCTATTTTGAGCTGTGGCATCTCCTCCAGCCTCCCTGGCTGCCTCAGACGGAGCCAAGCTCTATAGAGGGAAGAGGCCGGGGGACTCCAGCCCCACCCCTCCTTGGGCCTGTGGAGTGGCGCCTGTGGACACAGATGTGCTCAGGATGGTGCTGATAAAATAAACTTGCTGCTTTACTTCTTATTTTTTGTAGAGTCGGGGTTTCACTCTCTTGCCCAGGCCAGACTGGAACTCCTGGGCTCAGGCAATCCTCCTGCCTCGGCCTCCCGAGTAGCTGAAGCTACAGGCATGCACCACCATTTCTTTATTTTTTGACCTCATTTATTTCTTAAACTAGATAGTCTCTGCAGGGCTCTCCTCGGACACAGTTAACTGCCAGGGTCCCCAGGGCTCCGGACTCAGTGCTCCCTTCTTGCTCGGAGAAGGGCAGGGGAGCTTAGGTTCTAGCAGGGAGGAGCCCAAGAAAGGCTGGGCAGAGGCCTGGGGGTGGGCTGTTGCTGGGGGGGTGGGAG
>NW_007079820.1:15333-20094 GCF_000164805.1 Carlito syrichta | reverse complement strand
CCAGAACCAGCTCTGGCCCAGGCCAGGCAGGCGGGGGTCCAGCCGCTGACCTGGATGGTGAGAGTGGTCCTGGGGGTTCCGGGACACTCGGGGTCAAAGGTTGTGTCGGGCTGCCGCAGGCAGGCGGGCTTCAGGATGTAGCCGCACTGCCCGTTGACCAGGAAGCGCCCCGCATTGAGGTCCATCTCATAGCCCGGTGTCTGGAAGTTCAGGGCCACTGTGGACACAGTGGGGTCACAACAGGCCCTCAGTGGCCCTCTCATTGCGTGGCTGTGGGGGACTTGGCTCCCCCACAGAGGCTTGCTTCTTTGTCGGGACAGGGCTGCCCTGCCCACTAGGTCTCAAGGGGGCATGGGCCAGACCCCATTGTCACCTCTGCCTCATCCTGGGTGTCCGGCTAGGCTGGAGGGTGGGGGCTGAGCTGGGCAGTGCTGGAGAAACCCCGCACCTGAGGCCAGGCCAGGACTGGGGCAGAGCCAGGGGCCAGAAGCCTGGGGTTTCCATGCTCGGCAGCCCCCAGAGCCTGCCCCATCAGTGTGGACTTCGTGGGCCCGTCTGTTCCCGTCAGAGGCCCACGAAGGGGGTGAAGGTTTCCAGTTTCTACCTTGACAGTTTTGATTTCCCCACCTAGGTCGTTGGCCACTTGAAAAACACCCAGTGTCTGCGTGTTTTCACCTGGCAGAAGGCCGCACCCTCCCTTTCCAGGCCCCGCTCACCCATCTGGCAGCCGGCGTTCCACATCTCCTGGGGACTGTAGTTGGCAGAGTTCATCCGAAGACCCAGCGGATACACCCGGGTCAGCTGGCGAGCGTTGTGCCGGACGAAGCTGTTCCCTGAGGCAGGGTTGGGCGGGAGCGTGACCGGCCTCCGGGGTCCCTCGCCCCTGCAACCCTCTGCGAACAGGCCTTCACTCCCACCCAGCCCCTCCTCCCCCGACCTCACAGGAGAGGCCACAGGGACCCCCTCCAGCCTCACAGTCTGGCTCCATGTTCCTGCCCAGTGCGTCAGTCACCTGGCCCTGGGCTGGTGTTCCCTGCCCACCCCCCACCCTGTCCACATCCTCCAGTCACGCTGGGTTCCTTCCCAGGGTCGTGCTCAGACCGCCTGCTCCTCTGCCCTGCTCACTGGCTACTTCCTCCCCATCCTTCAGGTGATGGTCTTCTCAGCCTCACTCGCCCCAGGGACCCACCCCGACCCCACCCCGAGCCCATCACAGCCTCATCTGGTTTGCTCGACCATGTACGGCCCCCAAGAGGCTGTGAGCCTCAGCCCTCTCGCCCCTCCTTCCACCAGCCCTGGACCTTTCCTGGGCCCTCTTTCCCTGGGCTGAGCCCCTCTCTGGGGTCCTTCCGACCTCTCTGCTGCCCCCTAAGGACCCCAAACTTCATTCCAGACTGACTTCAGGAGACCCCCCCCACGGCCATCCTACCCTCCCCGGCGCCCCCTGTCCTGGCCCCTACCTGCCTCCCGGATGAACTTCTTGGCTTTGCGCTCGCTGAAGGAGCTGACCTGGCAGGGCTGGGGGACACCAGGCGTGGGGGGCAGGGTCCGCAGACGGGTGGCTTGGCAGTACACAGCCAGGGCCGACAGCTCCGGGGAGATTTGCTTGGCCTGGGACAATAGCCTCAGTTGCTGCAGTCCCCTTCCCCTGCTCAGTCTTCCTGCTCAGCCTCCCGCAGCGCACTCACCAGCCGCCTCTGCTCTGTGGCCTCCGCCTCTTCTTCCTCCTCCTCTTCCTCCTCTTCCTCCTCCAGGTCTGACACAGCCCGGTCATCCTCGCTCCGGTGGGTGGGCAGCTTCTTCCCCTTCACCAAGACCCGGCCTTTCAGCTGCTGTGGGGCCAACATGAAGGGAAAGGGTTACGTGAACCACCGCTGTGCTGGGGGTTGGCTGGGGCTGGCGGCAGGAGAGGAGACACAGGGATGACTGGTGTTTCTTTTTTTTTTTGAGCCAGAGTCTCCCTCTGTTGCCCAGGCTGGAGTGATGTGGCACGCTCGCAGCCACCACAGCTTCGACCCGCTGGGCTCTGGCAATCCTTCTGCCTCAGCCTTCCAAAGAGCTGGAACTACAAATACATGCCACTATGCCCAGCTAATTTTTTGTGACTTATTGTAGAGACGAGGTCTCACCAAGTTGCCCAGGCTGGTCTCAAACCCTCAGTCTCAGGCAATCCTCTAAGTGCTGGGATTACAGGCTGAGCCACCGAGCCTGGCTGAGTTACGTTTTCAATAAGAAAAGTGAGGAGCAGGCCAAAAGGGCGCAGGGAATGAGGTGCGGTCCCTCCAGGCATCAGAACACCACGCGGCAGCCATGGCCACCAGCGAGGCAGCTCAGGACCCAGAGATGGGGCCACCTTCAACAAGGGCTTTACAGGGAAGAAGGGAGCCCAAGGCATGTGGCCGTGTGGTCCCTTCTTGTGACATTTAAAGGAGAAGACAGGTATGCATGGGACATGGGGGGTACGTGTGTGGGGAATTTCTGGAAGAACCCACAGGAAACCACTGAGGATGGTTATGGCCTGGGAAACCTGAGAGGGTGCTCCTGGGTGCGGGACATCATCTTCCCGGGTACTGCCTGTGCCCAGCTTGATTTTTTTTTTTTTACCATATGGATGTTATTTTCCTACTGATAACAGAATCAACTCTCATACACACACAAGGTGAGTCAACGTTCCCACACTTGTGGGGTTGGATGTAGGAGAGTTTTCTCAAGGAGCCCCAAAACGATCAACGTCCTGGGAGGGCAGACACACTCGGGGCTTTGGGAGGAGAAGAGGCCCCAGGAAGAGATGGCTGCAACCCCACGCAAGTGACACTCGGGCAGGGCAGATGGCCCGAAGGGACTTCTGGGTGGAGGGAAGACAGTGTCCACCCAGGCCTTGCAGGTAGGACTCTGGATGGGGATGCTGGGCCAGTGGGGCGGGGTCAGGAAGGGGGTGGGTCCAGTGGAGAATGGAGGGCCAGAGGGCAGTAGAGGGACGTGGCCAGCAGTGCAGCAGTCACCAGAACGGAGGAGCAGGGAAGGTCAGGGCAGAGAGGAGGAAGGTGCTGAGCCAGAGGCCTGGCATGAGTGGGGGCGGGGCAGACCCTCCCTCCACCCAGGCGGCGGGTCTGGGGCATCACCTCTGGGGATGGCAGCTCCTCGGGGCTCTGGGAGTCCAGCGCCTGTGTCACCAGCATGTCCCCCAGGATGGTGCGGAGGTGGCGGGCCATGGCAGCCTGCTGCTCCAGCCCGCAGTGGTTCTCGAGGGACAGGATCACAGGGTATGGGGACAGCTGTGGGGGGAAAGGTGGCAGCTCAGAACACAGCTCCTCCCCCTGCCAGGACCCCCCCACACCCCCACCCCAGACCCTTCCCGATGGGCAGGCACAGGCAGGGCTCTGGAGACCTGGGGGGGCAGAAGGGGTGAGATGTGGGACACACAGGGACAGGCGTGTCTGGGGAGGGGCAGAGGCCTCAGGGAAGGGGCAGGCTGCCTGGAAGGCCGAGGGCAGCTGCAGGAATGGTTTTCTGGCACAAATGTTCTTTGCACGCAGATGACAGTGACGGATGACAGTGACCGTGTCAGTTATGCCACACACTATCCCCGTCGTGTCGATGGTGGCGGTTGCACACTGTGACAGAAGTCACCATGTTTACAGAGATGCCACAGCCATCTCTTATGGCTTACATTTGAGAAGGCAGGATTAAATGTGCTTCCCCAAGGCCGTCTCCTGGAAACTCTGACTTTAACACCCTTCCTTCCCAGGCCAGTGGGAGAAGGGGTGTCTCCACCAGCATTCATCCACCCCGTGGCCCCTGGTGAAGGCAGCTGGCATGGGAGTGGGGCGGGGGCCACTGGGAGGCTCTGGGGCCAGGCATGGGTGTCCCAGGCTCACCGTGAAGGCGTGGTCATGCACGGCTTGCACAACGTCCCGGAAGAGGATCTTGGAGGTGAGGGTGTGGCCGTGGTAGATGACAGGCTCCCCTCCTGGGCCCTCCCAGCAGTCCAGCTCCACGCAGCGGCATCCCTGGGCAAAGGCCCTGCAGATGGACGGACGGCTGAATGGGTAAGGTGTAGGGTGGGGTGCCGCAGCCTCAGCCTCCTGGGCTCAGGGGATCCTCCTTCCTCAGCCTCCTGGGTAACTGGGGCTACAGATGTGTGCCACCATGCCCAGCCGATTTTTTGTAGAGATGAGGTCCCGCCGTGTGGCCCAGGGTAGATGGAGCCAGGTGGCCCCAGGCAGCCAGCCCCATGCCCCTCCCCAGCGGGGCTCCAGACTGTGCACCCCCCAGGTACTGTCCTGCTCCAGACTGTGCACCCCCCAGGACAGTACCTCACGTAGGCCTCGGTGCTGCTGAGCCCCCCGATCTGGGAGTCAGTCAGGTAGGTGTTGTGGGAGGAAGAGATGAAGTAATGGGCCAGCGGCTGGCTCATGTCCTGGAACACGCGTGTGTGGGCCTCGTCCAGGGCGGCCCCCTCAGGTGACAGCAAGTACATCATGAAACCGTCCAGCGTCATCAGCTCGTGTTGCTTGGCTACAGGGATGGGACGGGAGGGCGCTGGCCACCCGGGGGCTTTGTGCCCAGCTCCGCGAGCCCCCAGGCTCCCTCTAGACTGGGTAATAATGACTAGATTGTCTGCGGACTCCACATGTGTTACACTGTGAAATCTCAGCCAAACCCTGCTTGGAAGACATGTTATTTACTATGCCTTAAAAAAAAGATGCAGGCCAGGCTCGGTGGCTCAGCCTGTAATCCCAGCGCTTTGGGAGGCCGAGG
>NW_007079820.1:13384-15015 GCF_000164805.1 Carlito syrichta | reverse complement strand
ATTCACTCACCTCAGCCTCCCAAGGCATGGGATTACAGGCTGAGCCACCGAGCCTGGCTACACTTCTTATTATACCTGGCTAATTTATACATTTTTTTTCTTGAGTCAGAATCTCACTGTCACCCAGGTTGGAGTGCAGTGGCATGCTCCCGCCACCGCAGCCTCGACCTGCTGGGCTCAAGTGATCTTTCCACCTCAGCCTTCCAAGTAGCCGGAACTACAGGCATGTGCCACCATGCCCGGTTAAATTTTTGATTTATTGTAGCAATGAGGTCTCACCATGTTGCCCAGGCTGGCCTTGAAACCCTGGACTCAGGCAATCCTCTCGCCTTGGCCTCCGAAAGTACTGGGATTACAGGCGTGAGCCACCACACCCAGCATTAGATTAATTTTTTTAACTATGGGATCTTGCTGTGTTGCCCAGGCTGGTCTTGAACTCCTGGGCTCAAGTGATCCATCCCTCCCCTCACCTTCAGCCTCCTATAGTGCTGGAGTTACAGGTGTGAGCTGCTGCACCCCGCCTGTGATTCCATTTTACAGAAGCGGAAGCTGAGTCTGGAAGAGGTGAAGTGACGGGCCCAAGGCAGCGCCCATGACCAGGCCCCAGCATGGCAGGCTTCCCCGGGCCTGTAGACTCATCAGGTGCCGCAGGCCGGGGATGAGGATCCTCACCTGTCTCGTTGAGCTCGTGCATCTGGATGAGCTGTTGGGCGCGGGCCAGCGTGGCGCCGTCCTCGCCCTGGTCCTCCAGGAACTCCAGCAGCTCCGGGGCACTCAGCACGCGGTCCTCACCTGAGTAGTGGTGGAAGATCTCCTCCAGCTCCGGGCGCTTCAGTAGCTGTCGCAGGAACTCCTCGATCTCAGCGCCCTCCAGTCGCTCATTGTTGGAGTGATCACACTCCTGTGGGGCAGGGGAGAGGCTCGGAGGGGACAGCCCGGGAAACCGGACCCCACCAACGTGGCCGCCATCCGCTGCCGCCGGGATGGAAGTGTCCCCCATCTTACACGTGGAGAAACTGAGAGCGAGATTCCAGTCCCTTGGTTCACACAGCTGGTGAACCGCAGCTCTGCTGCCCAGGCTGGAGCACAGTGTCACGATCATGGCTCACTGCAGCCTTAGCCTCCCTGGCTCAGGTGATCCTCTACCCTCAGCCTCCCAAGTGTTGGGACGAAAAGTGCACACTGCCACACCTGGCTAGTATTTTGAATTCTTTTTTTTGTCTTAAAGATGAGGTCTCACTATTGTTGCCCAGGTAGTCTCAAGCTCCTGGACTCAAAAAATCCTCTTGCCTCGGTCTCCCAAAGTGTTGGGGTTATAGGCATGAGCCACTGCGCCCAGTCCAGGGCTGGATTTTAAGGTTCAGTACCTGTTCCTCCATACCCATGAACTACCCCAAGGATCAAGATGTGGGAGGAAGGCTGGGTGCGGTGGCTTAAGTCTGTAATCCCAGCACTTTGGGAGGCCGAGGCAAGAGGATTGCCTGAGTCCAGGGGTTCATGACCAGCCTGAACAACTTGGCAAGACCTCAACTCTACAATAAGTCAAAAAATTAACCGGCTTGGTAACATGTGCCTACAGTTCCAGCTACTTGGGAGGCTGAGGCGGAAGGCTCGCCTGAGCCCAGCAGGTT
>NW_007079820.1:11535-12716 GCF_000164805.1 Carlito syrichta | reverse complement strand
TATTGTAGAGATGAGGTCTCGCCAAGTTACCCAGGTGGGTCTCGAACCCGCGGGCTAAGGCAATTCACTCACCTCGGCCTCCCAAAGTGCTGGGATTACAGGCTGAGCCACCGAGCCTGGCCAAACCCTAGTCTCTTTAAAAAAAAAAAAAAAGGACGGGCCTGTTGGTTCATGCCTATAACCCCAGCACTTTGGGAGGCCGAGGCGAGAGGACTGCCTGAGCCCAGAGGTTGGAGGCCAGCCTGGGCAACCTGACGAGACCTAATCTCTGCAATAAATAAAAAAAATTAGCCAGGCATGATGGCACGTGCCTGTGGTTCCAGCTACTTGGAAGGTTGAGACAGAAGGACCACCTGAAGGTCGAGGCTGCGGTGGCTGTGAGTGTGCCACTGCACTCCAGCCTGGGCAACAGAGGGAGACTCTGAGTCAAAAAAAAAAAAAAAAAATTCATGAAGCAGTCTGTGTGGAGCTGTGGCCCAGGTGCTGTGGGCTTGCCTGTCTTTCAGGGTCACAGGCTGGTCACACCATCACCATCCACACAGGTGTCTGCCACAGGGTCCACCTGGGCCACAGATGGGCAGCCGACTAGGGTGCCCCTGTGCTCCTCCGCAGGAGGCATCTTGCACGGAGGAGGGTGCACCATGTGTCATACGTGTCTGCAGGCTGACCCCCATCTGCACTCCTGTGTGCGAAAGGTGCCTCCCGGGAGGGATGGGGAGGGGTCTCCTCACTCGTGGGCTGGTTCCCCAATCCTGTCGGGCTCAGTGGTCTCGGAGCAGAGAAGGCTAAGCGGCCCCGAGGGTGCCTTTCTGCAGGGAGGGGTGGCTCTGACGGGGGAAGAGGAAGGCAGAGGTGGGAGTGGGGAGGGGGCGGGCTGCCCACCTTGAACAGGCGGTAGGCGTACATGTCGTTCATGTCCACGTTGACCATCCTGAGCAAGCTCTTGATCTCCTTGAAGCTCATCTTGCTGTCCTGGTCGGAGTCCGCACGGTGCAGGTAAGAGTGGATCCAGGTGTGGGCGCTCAGGAAACCGCAGCGACAGGCCGGGCCCCGCCCTCCCGTCCCCGCAGGCAGCGGCAGGGAGGGCGTCACCGGGGTCTGGGGTTCTGGTCTGGGACCGGCGCTCCCCGGGGACCGGAGGCTCCCCCTCGCCCTCCCGAGAGCCCGGGGCCTCCCCGGGT
>NW_007079820.1:10178-11515 GCF_000164805.1 Carlito syrichta | reverse complement strand
CGCCCTCATGTCCCCTCTCCGCCGCCCCACGGAGTCCCCCTTCTCCCATCCTTCCCCCCGCCACGCCCGATCCTCCCTCCCCCTCCATCCTCCACCCGCCTGGCCTCACAGATGTGCTTCGACGGCGCACGCTGGACGCGCCGCTGGAACCACACGCTCAGGCCGTCCTCCTGCAGCCGGTACAGCCGCTCCTGCTGCCACGTGCGCGAGCGGATCTTGCGGAGCCGGGAGCCCCGCAGCATGGCGCGCACGTCCTCATCCTCCGTCAGGCCTGGGGACAGCGAGGACCGCGTCAGCCTCCTCTCCCCAGCGGGGGCTTCTCCAAACCCCTGGGGGTAGGTCCCTGCCCCTCCAGACCTCCCGGCCTCTTCGACTCTAACAAGGCGCCAAGGGTTTGACTTTAGGCTTTGCGGCCCAGGATGCCAGTGACAGCTCCCCTCCGCCCTCCCCGGGAAGAACCTGACCCCCGCCCCCAGCCTCTTCAAACCCCGCAGTGGGCATCCCTACTCCTCCAGGCCTCCTTGCCTCCCTGACGCTAGCAAGGCACCATGGTGGGGCTTGGCTTTAGGCTTTGGCCTGGGGTTCAGTGACAGCCCCTCCGTAGTCCCTCAGAGCAGACCTGACCCGCAGCACTGCTGGGACCCAGGCCTCACTAGAGGTCGCCCCTTCTGCCACCTGCCCCAGCAACGTGGTTGCCAGCCTTCAAGCCCAGAATCTGCCAGCAACAGCCTTTTCCCTTGATGTGAAACTGTGGCCATCAGGAAAGAAGTCCTATTATCTAGCCTAGATCTCTCATGCTGCAACCCAAGAGCCTCATTTCTGCTTTCCCAAAGACAAGGAGGCCAGCAGAGGCCTCTCCGGCTCAGGGTCACAGGCCCAGGACTCCAGGGCCAGCTCTGCCTGGCTGATCTCCAGGTGTCCTCTGTGTGCCTGGTGGAGCCCTGCAGAAAGGAAGGTGTCCTGTGACAGTGGTGCTCCCTTGCACCCACCCACTGCCACTCCATGGATTCTCCCACCAGTGTCCCCGTTTTTTTTAGTTGGAGTCTCACTTGGTTGCCCGGGTTGGAGTACAGTGGCATACTCATGGCCATCGCAGCATCAATCTTCTGGGCTCAGGTGACCCTTTTGTCTCAGTCTCCTGAGTAACTGGAACTACAGGCACACAGCACCATGCCTGGCTAATTTTTTTTCAAAATTATTGTTTGGCGAGACCTCATCTCTACAATAAATAAAAAATCAGCCGGGCGTGGTAGTGCGCGCCTGTAGTTCCAGCTACTTGGAAGGCTGGGGCAGAAGCATCACCGGAGCCCAGCAGGTCGAGGCTGCGGTGGCCGGGA
>NW_007079820.1:2432-9995 GCF_000164805.1 Carlito syrichta | reverse complement strand
CGCCTGGTTTTTGTTTTTTGGGTTTTTTTTTGAGTCAGGGTCTTGCTCTATTCAAGCTGGAGCACAGAGGCACGGATCAAGGCTCACCTCAGCCTTGACCTCCTGGGCTCAAGTGATCTTTCTGCCCAGCCTCCCAAGTAGCTAGGACGACAGTCACGCCACCACTCCGGGCTAATTTCCAATTTTCTGATTTATTTGTAGACATGAGGTCTCGCTAATGTTGCCTAGGCTGGTCTCGAACTCCTGTACTCAAGTGATCCTCCCACCTTGGCCTCCCAAAGTGTTGGGATTACAGGTGTGAGCCACCATCTGGCCTACCTTCCTTAATAAAAGGAAATGCAGGTGGGCGCAGTGGCTCATGTCTGTAATCCCAGCACTTTGGGAGGCTGAGGTGAGGGGATGGCCTGAGCCCATGGGTTTGAGACCAGCCTGGACAACTTGGCCAGACCTCATCTCTAGAATAAATAAATAAATAATTAGCCAGGTGTGGCAGCACCCGCCTGTAGTTCCGGCTACTTGGAAGCCTGAGGCAGAAGGATCACCGGAGCCCAGCAGGTTGATGATGGGGTAGCCGTGAGCATGCCACTGCACTTCAGCCTGGGCGATGGAGTGAGACTCCAACTCAAAGAAAAAAAAGGAAATACATAAAAACTGCTGCGTTCAGGCCCCGCGCATGTGTTAGTAGATGAGGAAACTGAGGTTTGGGAAGCTTAAGTGACTTCCCAGAATTCCATAGCTAGGAAGCCGCAGGGGCAGCATCAAACGCCGGGACGCTGGAGGTCCCGGTGCCTCTACCCTTTGGCCTACACCAGGCTCTGGGCGGCCTACGCCCTGCTTCCTGCTGCCACCCCGGGCAGTGGCAAGTCGGGGGAAGGTAACTTAAATTCAAGGGCCAGGGAGTCAGGTCTCCACTCTGTGACACAGCCCGATGGCACTCACCTGGGACTGTTCCAAGCCCCCTGTCCTCCATCCATAAAATGGAGACCCCAACTTCACCTGTTATAACATCCAGATGCAGCGTGTTCCCTGCGTGGCCATGGGCGGGGTTTCCAGTAAGTTGTTTGGCCTGGCACGTGCCACGCACACCCAACTCTTTGTCTCGAAAGAGGAGGGTTCCGCCTCCCCTTCCCAACCAGGGCACCGGGTGGGCGCTGACCCAGAGGACCACACCTAAGCCTCAGAGCTGCAGGGCTGTGGGCCGGCCCCAGAGAGGACCATTGCCCTAAGGAGGGCAGGTTCCTCTTCCTGCCCCTGAGACCATGATTCTCTGTCACGGTCACCTTCAAAGTCACAAGGTCACCTTTTGTTTGTTTTCTGAGTCGGAGTCTCACTCTGTCGCCCAGGTTGGAGTGCAGTGGCACGCTCCCGGCCACTGCAGCCTCGACC
Source organism: Carlito syrichta (assembly GCF_000164805.1). Lineage (NCBI taxonomy): Eukaryota > Metazoa > Chordata > Mammalia > Primates > Tarsiidae > Carlito > Carlito syrichta. Next base: position 8,609 of record NW_007079820.1, on the reverse strand, counting down.
TGCTGGGCTCCGGCGATCAGCAGATGGGCCAGCTGGAGAGCCTGTGCCCAGTAGGAGTAGAGGACAGGCAGGAGGGACGCGGGGCTGGAGTTCCCGGAGAGCTGGAAGCAGGATCCAGGTGTTTCATGTGGACAACTACATCCAATTGAAAAAACCAAGCCGGGCTCGGTGGCTCAGCCTGTAATCCTGTGCCTTGGGTGGCTGAGGTGAGTGGATTGCCTGAGGCCGTGGGTTTGAGACCCACCTGGGCAACTTGGTGAGACCTCATCTCTACAATAAATCAAAAATAAGCCAGGTGTGGTAGCGCGTGCCTGTAATTCCGGCTACTCGGAAGGCCGAGGCAGAAGGATCGCCGGAGCCCAGCAGGTCGAGGCTGCGGTGGCCGGGAGCGGCCACTGCCCTCCAGTCTGGGTGCCAGAGTGAGACTCCAACTCAAAAAAAGAAAAAAGAAAAGAAAGGAAAAACCAGAAAGGGATGGCAGGTGGGAGCCACCGTGTGGTCCAAGGAGACATGACCTGGCCCCTCTTGTTCCGTTCCCACAAGCCCCAGTGGTGGGTTTGGCTCAGGGCCCCACCTTCCCTGCTACAAACTCCGACCTACGGAATCTAGTCCTGGGCCCTGGGCTCACCCCTCTCACCCTCTCTTGCAGCCTCTGTAGAATCCTTCCCCCTTCTCTTCTTCCTCATATCTGAGTCCTTCAAGAACCAGCTCAGATACCACCTCCTTCAGGAAGCCTTTCTTGATTTGTCCTCAAATGCAGGTTCCCCCTCTCTGACCACCAACAGCACCTTTTGCTTTTAATTAAGCATTTTCCAAAAGAGAAAGGAGCAAAGAAATTTTAAAAACTGGTGAGACTTTATCTCTACAAGGAATCAAAATTAGCCAGGTGTGGTTGTGCTCCTGTAGTTCCGGCTACTTGGAAGCCTGAGGTGGAAGAATCACCTGAGCCCAGCGGGTCGATGCCAGGGTGGCATTGAGCGTGCCACTGCACTCCAGCCTGGGTGATGGAGTGAGATTCCAACTCAAAAAAAAAAAAAAAGAAACTAAAAAAACCCAAACCCACCTATATTATAACTCCAGGGGACTTTAATAAGAGTCTGAGTATTGAGAGGTCTTATAAGAATGAGGTTTTATCTCATCCCAGGCTCAGGGCTGGTGTTCACTGTGGGGGCAGCAGGTGGACAGGCCCATGGGGCACCGTGGGCATCCTACCCAGCCCGACCCCACCCATCCCAGTGCAGGGCAGGGCCTCAGGGTCAGGGTTTCTCAAGCCTGGCTGTGCATCGGGTCATCTGGGGGAGGCTGCACACCCCCCAGCTGGGAGAGTCTCATCTAGCAGGTGCAGGGCAGGGCTTGGGCACCCGTATTTTTAAAAGGTGACCTTGGGCCGGGCATGGTTGCTCACGCCTGTAATCCCAGCACTTTGGGAGGCAGGGGCAAGAGGATTGCCTGAGTCCAAGGGTTTGAGAACAGCCTGGGCAACTTGGTGAGACCTTGTCTCTACAATAAACCAAAAAAGTTAGCTGGGCATGGTGGCACATGCCTGTGGTTCCAGCTACTTGGAAGGCTGAGGCGGAAGGACCGCCTGAGCCCAGCAGGTCGAGGCTGCGGTGGCTTGGGAGTGTGCCACTGAACTCCAGCCTGGACGACAGAGTGAGACTCCGACTCAAACAAAACAAAAAGGTGATCTTGTGACTTTGAGGGTGGCCATGACTGAGAATCCGGGCCTCAGGGGCAGGGGGAGTGCTCCTTAGAGGCCAGCCTACAGCCCGAGACCTAGATGTGGTCCTCTGGGTCCTGATCGGGAAGTGGGGTGGAACCCTCCTCTTTCCAGACAAAGAGTTGGGGGTGTGTGGCATGTGCCAGACCACGGAACCCACTGGACACCCTGCCTGGCCACCTCGTGGGATCTCTGAACTCTCTTCCTGAAAACGACGATGGGGGAAGGGACAGTCGGGGGAACCTGCAGCTCCAGGCCCTCTCAGTCACGGGAAAGGCTGCTTGTTGCTGTGACAACCAGGCTCAAGCTGGGGCTGCCTCCCAGCCCCACCAGCCCGCTGATGCCAAGCCTATGGGGGAGGGGGTGCACGGGGGGGAGGGGGGGTTGTGCCTGGGAATGAATAAGGCCCGGAAATGGAGGTGAGTCACTAGGCCTGCTTTGTCCAGAGCCTTCTGCAAACAGGCCGTGGATTCAGGCAGGCAGGCAGCCTGGCCACCAGACAGGGCCCCCACAGGCGCAAGCTCCCGCGGTGAGGGGCCCCTATCTAGCTCTCACTCCCAGTTCCCCAGGAACCTGGTGGGGGAAGGGTGACATTCCAGGCTGCCCACCCAACGGACACTGGCCTCTGGGTCACACCCCCCCCATTCACACAGTGGAAATGCTGAGCAGAATGAGGGTGTGGTCCCAAGAGGGGGGCCAGGGCCCCAGTCCCTAGGTGGGTGACTCGGTCTCCCCACTGCACCTGCTTCTGAAGCCTGGGGCAGTGAGGGAACTGGGGTGTCAGGCAAGAAGGGCAGGACCTACAGAAGTGGGAAGGTGAGGCCAGCTGGAGGGCCTGGAGCCAGGGCGGTGAGCCTGGGAGGGCTCCTGGCTCCGGGCCCAGTCACCCAGTAAACATTATAGGTCCCGCCAGGCTCCCTGGGACCCACAGCCCGAAGACATGGTCTCGCCTTCCTGCTTGCCTGCTCTGAGCAGGTACACATGCCACCCCTTCCTCTTTCCAGAGGGTTTTTTTATTTTTTGAGTTGGGGTCTCACTCTGTCACCCAGGCTGGAGGGCAGTGGCATGATCACAGCTCACTGCAGCCTTGACCTCCTCGGCGGGTCTGGAATTCCTGGGTCAAGCACTCCTCCTGTCTCAGCCTCCCAAAGTGCTGGGGTGACAGGCGTGAGCCACCATGCCAGGCCTGTTCAGATTGTCTCTGCCTTGACCCTGCGGTGGTTGTGACACCACCAGGCCATCCTGGACTGAGTGGATGGGGATAATCATGAAACAACACTAGTAAAAGTGTGGGTGAACAATAGCCAAGAGGTGGAAACAGCCCAAGTGTCCGTCAACAGACAGTGAACGAGCAAATTGTGGTCTCTCGTCCGATGGGACAGTGCTCAGTCCTGGAAAGGGTGAACCCTGAAAACATCAGGCTGAGTGGAAGAAGCCAGCACCCAGTGACAAACAGTGTACGATTCCGTGTCTGTGAGGTGCCCCCCAGCAGGCAAATTCAGAGGGACCGAAGTGGAGGAGGGGTTGCCAGGGCTGGGGAGGGAGGGGTGCGAGGCTAATGGTTAGGGTGATGTAAACAGCTAGAGGTGATGGTTGCACAACTGTGTGAACGTGATTAATGCCAGCGAATGAACTGCTTAAAAATGGTGAGAATGAAGCTGGGGGTGGTGGCTCATGCCTGTAATCCCAGCACTTTGGGAGGTGCAGGTGGGAGGGCTGCTTGAGGGCAGGAGTTCGAGACCAGCCTGGGCAACATACCAAGACCCTATCTCTACAAAACATAAAAATTAACCAAGTGTGGTGGCACCTTGGGAGGCTGAGGCAGAAGGATCGCCTGAGCCCTGGAGGTCAAGGTTGCGATGAGCCAGTATGGTGCACTCCAGCCTGGGCGACAGAGTGAGACCCCGACTCAAAACAAAAGTTGAAAATGGCCAATTTTGTGTTATATATATTTTACTGCAACTTTAAAAATTTGATAATGTAACATGCCAGAAACCGCTGTGCACTTTAAATGGGTGAGGAGTTGTACGGTGTACGAATTAGTATCTCAACAGAGCTGATAAAGGGGCACAGCACAGTGCCCTGACAAACTTGTCTTCAGCCACCGGGTCAGACATGGTGGAGCTGGAATGTTCTGGAAGTGGGGGGAGTCTGACCTCAGAGGGCCACAATGAGCAAAAGTACATGAGGACATGCAGTTTAAGGCCCAGCCCACAGCAGGGGGCTCACTGAAGGATAATAAGATGGAAACTGGGGCCAGGCTCTTCAGAAGTGATTCAGGGCCCAGGAGGGAAGAAGCACCCCGGTCCCAATATACCTGGCCCCCTCTGCCCTGGGCCACGTTTCCTGCCCACACCAGCACAGTCGGCTGGGGCTTGGACACCTCCCCAGAGCCACCCGCTTATCTCAGCCCCCAGAGAGGGCCCGGGTGGGGAGGGTTTCTCAACTTCCACCTTCAGTGGGGGCTGGAGGGGTGTGGTCTGGGACCTGAGCCATCTGTTCAGAGGCCGAGGCCAGGGACTGGAACCGGCCTCGCGTCAGAGCTGTAAGGGCCCGGTCCCACGGTTTTCGTGGACGGGCCACTGAGCTCAGGGAGGGTGAGCCGTGGATACCGGGAACAGGGCAGGCCCGAGACAGGCGCGGGCACAGCAGGGCAAGGGCGGGTGGAGGCCAGAGCAGATCGAGGCCAGGGCGAGCGGGATGTGGGGGCTGTGTGTGTGGTCCCTGGGCTTGTCCAGGAGGGGCAGTGGGCAGAGAGCAGTGTATTGGGGCATGAGAGGTTGTGTGTGTGTGTGTGTATGCGTATGAGTTGTGCATATGTATACGTGCATGTTGTGTGTGTATTTGTGCGTATGTGTGAGTGTGTGCTGTGTGGGGGGGTTAGTGGGTGGGGCTGGAGGCAGGTGGGTCCCTGGGGAGGGGAACAGGCAGGAGCCCTGGAGCCCTCACATTCCACAAGGGCCCGCAGGCCAGGCAGGAATGCCAGACAGGCAGGGAACAGCACTGGCCAGGGAGAGGGGAAGGGCGGTGTCCGGGTGGCTGGACGGGAGGTCTGGAGGACGCACTGCAGCGAGAGCCCCATGCCCCCTCTCAGCAAACTCCCCCGGTCGGCTGGCAGCTTCCGCACCCGGTCACTGAGCAGGCCCCCCCATGGCCCAGCTGGCCACCACACCCAGGGCTGGAGCCCAGGGCCAGCACCAGCGTCTATAACATTCCTGGGAGAATCAACAAAGTCAGGAAAGGCAGGCGGTGCTTCCTGTGACCCTGGGCCCGAGGGGGTGGACGGCAGTGGCAGCTCCGCAGGGCTGAGCAGGCCAGAGCCTCGCTGGGGGCAGAAGTCAGGGTGGGGAGGGGGAGAGGGAAGGGGGCTCCAGCCCTGACAGATTCCCCCCACCCCATCTGCCTGGCAAGCCCTGCTCACCTGGAGGGCTGCCCAGCCCTCCCACCACCCAGGCCGGGCCCCTACGGGGCTGGGGGCTGCTCTGAAGACCCCCACCTGCCAAGCCCACCCACCCAGTCCCACTCACCCTGCAGGAGCCGTCCTGGGCAGGCCATGGGGGAGCCCTCTTGCTGGGGGCACGGGGTGGTGTGTGCAGGCTGGGCAGAGTGGGGAGCAGGATTCTGCCCACTCAGGCCTCTGCCCATGGGAGGATTAGGGGCAGGGGCGGGGCGTGAGGCCACGGGCACAGGCAGGAATCTGGGGAGGTCGGCTTGCCAGACAAAATTCAGGACACCAGTTCAATGTGAGTTTCAAACAAACAGAAGATAATTTTTTAGGATAACTGTGTCCCAAATTATTCGCGGTTTGTCTGAAGTTCAAGCTTAGCTGGGCACCCTGCATTTCACTTGGCAACCCTACAGGGACACCCCTGGAGGCCAGCAGGGCCACCGTGGGAGAGAGGAGGGGCAGACCTCAGGTATATGTTTCTCATTCGTTGTCCTATCAGCACGGAGTCTGGGCCACACTGCCTGGGTTCAAACCTTCTCTCAGCCCCTTCCTGGCTTTGAACCCTGGGCCAGCTACCAAAACTCTCGGAGCCTCATTCGTCTCCTTATTTGTTTGTTGTTTGTTTTACACTTTTTTTTTAAAACAGAGATGGGGGTCTTGCTATGTTGTCCTGGCTGGTCTCAGACTCTTGGGCTCAATCAATCCTCCCACCTGGCCTCCCAACCTGCTGAGATTACAGGCGTGAGCCACCGTGCCTGGGCTTCATCTATCTATTTATTTATTTATTTTTGAGTTGGAGTCTCACTCAGTCACCCAGACTGGAGTGCAGCGGCCGCTCCCGGCCACCGGAGCCTCGACCTCCTGGGCTCCGGCGATCCTTCTGCCTCAGCCTTCCGAGCAGCTGGAACTACAGGCGCGCGCTACCACGCCTGGCTAATTTTTTCAAAAAATTTATTGTAGAGATGAGGTCTCGCCAAGTTGCCCAGGCGGGTCTCGAAACTGCGGGCTC
>NW_007079820.1:0-2213 GCF_000164805.1 Carlito syrichta | reverse complement strand
CACTCACCTCAGCCTCCCAAAGTGCTGGGATTACAGACTGAGCCACCGAGCCCGGCTCATTTATTTATTTTTTAAGGAGAATTTCCTTATTTGTAAAAGGAGACCAATGGTCCCACCTACCTTGTACTACTATGTGCATTAGATGAGATACTATGTGAAAAGTGCTTTGTGCAGTTAGAATGGGGTGAATTAGCGGACACTGGAGCCATCGTGGACAACCAGGCTGGTGGCAGCAGGCGGGTAGACACGTGGCCTTGGGTGGGGATGGCACCGGAGTTTCCGCTGAGCTCCGCTCTCTCCTCTCTTCAGCGGGTCTCCAAAAGCCAGCAGCTCAGTCCTGGCAGGGGACCAGAGGGGGCACAAAGGCCTGCCACCCAGCACAGGGTGTGTCCCTCCTTTCCTTCTCCCTTCCTGCTTCTCCCACCGTGGCCCTGGGTCCGAGCCCCGCCCTGCCGAGTCCCTGGACCTGTCAGTCTGAGGGGTGTGGCGGTGGCAGGGTCCTAGCTACCTGGGTGATGAGGTGATGGCCCAAGGGGCTGAGCCCCAAGACTGGGTCTTGTCCCCACCCTGCCCCTGGGCTTCCCATGACCTGGTGAGAGGGCATTCCCCAACATTCCTCCCTCCGAGGTCACCTGGCAGGACGGGGCAGTGGTGAGCGGGCAGTGGCTGAGATGCCATCCTGACACCCACATACCTCCTGACAGAGTCACCCTGACGAGGCGCCCAGGGCCCCCATGCCGCCTGACTCAGGTGACAGGTGCTGAGGCCCCGGGCGGGCAGTGATGACCAGCTTACACCCGTGTCTGCCCACGAAACTTCATGCTCCCAAGGGCCTTGCTCCGTGGCCCGGCCCTGGCGCCGTGCCCTGGCTCACCAATAACACCTGGCAAACGCGTGTGGAATGGAGAGGCAGATGGACATGGGGGCCTTGCCTTAGCCTCCCCCAGCACCGGATCCCCGTGGGGCCAACTTTCCAGGTGCCCTCCGCGTCCAGGGACACCTCACCACAACCACCCTCCCACCCTCACCCACAGGCTTCTCAGCCCAGAGAACGGCACCCCCACTCCCAGACGCCTTCCAGAGCACCCAGCACAGAGCCCAGCCTCCTTCTACCTCCTGGGGAGTTCTGGAGTCTGTCTCGGGGGGCCCCCAAGTCTGAACCCCACTGCCCCTTGCCCGAGACTCCTCTGCTTCCCTCCTTGGGGCTCCCTGTTTCATCCCTGCTTTTGTTCCACCCACCCCACTCTGCACCACTCCTGCCTGCCTGAGCCCTTCGGGGGCTCCCGCTGCCCCCCAGATAAAGTCCGTAGCTTCACAAGGGGGGCCCGAAGACCCCCCACTGGCCTCTCTCCCCAGCCACTCCAGTCTGCCAGGGCTCCTGGGGGCAGCCTGCCCCTCTCTCAGGCCTTTGCCTCAGGTTCACCCTTGACCTCCGTGGGAAGGCAGGCCAGGGCACCCGCGGTGTCTGCTGGAGGCTCAGGTGGTGGGACGCAGCACAGGGCAGGGCAGAGAGGGCATCGTGCGCTCAGTAAGCAGAGCCAGGCACACTCTCAGCGTGGTCAGTGCCCAGGAAAGTCAGGTCGAATGAGTGGGGGGCCCGGGGCAACGAGAGGGCGAGACCGGTCACCAGGACCCGGGACTCTCCCAGACGCCGTTTCCGGGTGGCCCTGCCCTCCCGTTCCCAGCTTGGTTTTCAGCCCCTCATCACGTACGACTGATTCCACCAGCACACTTCCGTCCTTGTCACAAAAGGCACCCACGCACACTCCCTCATGCAAGCCCCTCAAGCGCGCCTCGAGGCCCACTCTGCCCGGATTCCGAGAGGGTCCCAGTGGCTGTGCAGTGGGCACAGCCTGGGTTGGTAGCTGAGTGGTCACAGCCAGACTCCTCGCCGGTCTGAGTCAATTTCCTACCTGAGATGGGTACCTACAGAAGGTGAGGCTGCGCTCACGCTGGTATGTGACCCCACCCAGTGTGGCCTGTCCCTGAGGCAAGCTCCGTAAGCCCGGCCGCATTCCTTCCCCCTGGTGACTTCCCCAAATCCGAGATGGGAACCTGGGCTTTGGGACTCCGCGGACAGCGTTCTCAGCAGTCAGATCAGTCCGGCCGGGCCCTGTCGCCCTGTCACCGGCGGGAGGGCCGGCTGCGGAGGTCGGTCTAAGGACCGTCCCTCCCAAGGGCCGCCAAGACCCCGGGGTGCGCTGGGCGCCCGC
>NW_007079819.1:9498-14149 GCF_000164805.1 Carlito syrichta | reverse complement strand
AGGGTGGCACCCGCGCCGGGGTCAGCGGGCGGCCCGGGGACGGCACGGCGGGCAGGTCCCTCGGGGCTGGGGATTTATAGGGCGCGGGCCAGGATCCGGCATTGCGGCCACCACGTGTCCCCATTTCCGTCTCGGGCGTCCCTCCACCTCCGCCGATCCCTGCCTCCCCTTGTCGCTCTGGATCTGTCTCCCCGGCAGCCGCGGGCTTAAATCTTCTCTGCCTCTTGGCAAAGTAGGACATTGTCGACGTGATCTTAAATTTCACCTTTCCAAACAGTGAGACGCGATGGCCACCCTCTGCCATCCCAGGTCAGCACAGATCCTTCCAGATCTTCCTCTCGAGTTGGGGTCTCACTCACTCCGGGCCCAGGCTGGAGTGCGGGGGCGAGGTCACAGCTCACGGCGGCCTCGGCCTCCGGACTCCAGCCATCCTCCCGCCTCAGCCTCCCGAGTAGCTGGGACTACAAGCACCACACTTGGCTCATTTTTATTTTATTTTTTGTAGAAATGGGTTCTAGTTTCCCCAGGCTGGTCTTGAACTCCTGGTTTCAAGGGATCTTCCCACCTCGGCCTCCCAAAGTGCTGGGGTTTTTTTTTTTTGAGTTGGAGTCTCACTCTGTCGCCCAGACTGGAGTGCAGTGGCCGCTCCCGGCCACCACAGCCTCGACCCGCTGGGCTCCGGCGATCCTTCCGCCTCAGCCTTCCGAGTAGCCGGAACCACAGGCCCGTGCTACCATGCCCGGCTAATTTTTGATTTATTGTGGAGATGAGATCTAACCAAGTAGCCCAGGCGGGTCTCGAACCTGCGGGCTCAGGCAATCCACTCACCTCGGCCTCCCAAAGCGCAGGATGACAGGCTGAGCCACCGAGCCCGGCCCATAATTATCTCAAATAGATGGTGTTAGGTTGTCTAGATTATTATGGTACACTTGCACTTTCACTCTGCATTTTGCCACAGACCCGTGTCAGGAAGTTTCTGTGCCTTAACGCTGTGTAACAAACATCCCCCAAACAATTTATTCCCCATGGTTCTGTAGGTTGGCGTGAAGTCCCCTTACTGGTCTCCCTTGGGCTACTGATGAGGCCTCAGACACCCACAGGGCCGCCTCGCTGGGGGGCGGTCTCTGACCCTCCCGTGGCGTGGGCAGCTGGTGCTGGCTGAGGCTGGGCTGGTCCAGCTTCCTCATGTCATGGCTGCCCCAGGACGGCATCCCAAGGGCAAGGGTGGAAGCTGTGAGGCCCCTCTTGGTGAGTGAGGTTGTTTCTATTTTTTGCTTTAGAGACAGGGTCTCACGTCACCCGGGCTGTAGTGCGGCCCCGCTATCACAGCTCACTTCGGCCTGGGCCTCTTGGGCTCAGCTGATCCTCCCACCTCAGCCTCCCGACTGGCTGGGACCACAGGCACCACCACCACGCCCGGCAAACGTGTCGTTTCTGGTCGAGATGGGGTCTGGCTACGTTGTCCAAACAGGTCTCAAACTCCTGGCCTTACGCGATCCTCCTGCCTCTGCCTCCCAAAGTGCTGAGATCACAGGCATGAGCCACTGTGCCTGACTGGGTTTCGGCCTTTTTATTTTGTCTTGAGTCAGAGTCTCACCCTGTCGCCCAGGTGAGAGTGCAGTGGCTCGCTCATGGCCACCGCAGCCTTGACCCGCTGGGCTCAGGTGATCCTTCCCCCTCAGCCTTCCAAGTAGCCACAACTACAGGCACGTACCACCGCGTCTGGCTTATTTTTTGACTTATTGTAGAGACGGGGTCCCACCAAATTGCTCAGGCTGGTCTCAAACCCCTGGGCTCAGGCAATCCTCTTGCCTCGGCCTCCCAAAGTGCTGGGATGACAGGCTGAGCCACCACGCCCGGCTGGATTCGGCCTTTGTCTGGCCTCAGACAGGGCAGGCTGGTGAACAGTGTGGGTTTTGGGCACCTGGTTCTGGTATCCGGGTTCTTGCCGTCTCTGCTGTCTGATCTCCCCGCTGAGCCCTGTTCCCCAGGGTCAAATGGGTGCAGGGGGCACTGCTCCCCAACAGCGAGGCACGGTGAGCAGAATATCACGTGCCAGGTGTGCCCGAGCTCTGGAGGCTGGGAGCCCCCTTCCCCAGCGCAGGCTCCAGGCTGGAGCTTGGGACGAGGCCTCTGACAAGGTTGCTGGAGGCAGGGCTGGGCCAGATGGCAGCCGGGCCAGGGTGGGAGGAGACTGATGACTAATGCCCCGATGCCCCAGCTGTGGGGCTAATGCTGCCCGGGGCTGCAAAGCTGGTCCCTGGACCCAGATGCCCTGATAAGCCGGGAAGCCGGTGGTGTCAGGTTTTCAGAGGGATCGGGACGGGGCGTGAGAGCCCTCTGCCCCGCTGCACCAGCCCCGCCTGCTTCCCCAGGGGGTGACGGGTGGGTGGCCCACCCGCGGCTCCTGCCCCTGGAGGGGGTCACAAGGACACCGGCCCTCTCTCGGCCCCTCCCCTCGAGTGGTGAATCAGACAGGCCCGTTGCGTGGAAACGGAGTCCCGCAGAGGAGGGTCCCAGTGCGGGTAGGGGGTGCCGAGACAGTCAGGATGGTGCTGAGGGAACAGGGCTGTACCCGTGTGGAAAGTGGGCCAGGCAAGAAGCCAGGGCACGTTGTTCCAGCTGGTCAGAACACACTTTAAAAAAAAAAAAAAAAGAGATGGAGTCTCATTACGTTGCCCAGGCTGGTCTTGAACTCTCAGACCCAAGCAATCCTCCTGCCTCAGCCTCCCCAAGTGCTGGGATGACAGGTGTGAATAGCCGCACTGAGCCAGAACATGATTTTTTTTTTGGTGTCTCACTCCATCACTCAGGCTGGAATGCAGTGGCACGCTCACGGCCACCCCAGCGTCAACACAATGGGCTCTGGTGATGCTTCTGCCTCAGCCTTCCAAGTAGCTGGGACTACAGGAGGCACGTGCCACCATGCCTGGCTAATTTTTTGATGTATTGTAGAGACGAGGTCTCGTCCCAGCTGCCTGGGCTGGTCTCGAACCCGCGAGCTCAGGCCATCCTCTCGTCTTGGTCTCCCAAAGTGCTGGGATGACAGGCTGAGCCACCACGCCCAGCCACAGGGCGTGATTAAGTGGGGAAGTGCCCCAGGGCTGGCCCTGGGTGACCGGCCCAGCACCTGAGTGGAGGAGGCAGCGAGGGGCCAGGCGTGAGCGGGAGCGGGCTGCTGGGGTCTGGCCTTCCAACACGTCCCCGCCCCCGCCTCTTGGGGGATCCCGGAGGCGCGGGCAGCCGGGGGCTCTGCAAAGCCCGCTGTGGGGCCAAAGCCCCGCCCCGCCGCCCTGCCTGGCCTGGGTCACGCCTATCCTCCCCCGCCCCAGCAGAGGCCACGGCCAGAGCTCGAGGAGCTCGACCACCGTCGGCAGCCGAGCCAGATCCCCGAGGCCCAGGCTTCCCGGGTCAAGGCTGGGACGCTTGAGGCTTGCGATTTTATTAAGAAAACGAAAATCCACCTGTACACAGAGAGCCGTTCCTCTCCGGGGGCAGCTCCCGGCCCAGAGACCGCACGGCCCACCCCGCCCCGGACGTCCAGTGCCGGAGGGAGCCCGGCCTCCTAGGCGTCCTGCTGCTGGATGAAGGGGTTGGGGATGGCCTCCATGCCGTCCTGGGGGCAGATGAGCACCACCGACGTGCCCCGGCACACCACGAGGCCCAGCTGCCGCGTGTCCTCCGTCAGCTTGTACTGGTCGTCGGGATCTAGGAGGCAGCGGAGGCTGAGGGCGGCGGAGCCCGGCGCCCATCCCCCGGCATCCCGCTGGGCAGGAGCCCCTGGGGGTGAGCGACCGCAGGCCTTCCGCGAGACGCCCCAGGCCGCCGGGACCACAGCAGCCCTGAGCAGCAGGAACAGCAGGCCCAGAGGACGGAGGCCACCTGGGTCTGGGTGAGGCCGGGAGGCGGCTGCAGCAAGGGCAGCCCTGGTCACTGTGTCCCGCGGGGCTGGGAGGGGAGGCCGAGGGGCCCGGTGCGGAATCCAGAGCCCCTGCGCGGCTGGCTCTGCCCTGACCTCCCTGCCACGGCAGATCCTCCAGCCTCGGCCTCCTAAGGTCCCAGGATGACATGTCAGTCCCTGTCAGCGCCGGAGACCAGGGAGCGGCGGCAGAAGCCCTCCTCACCCCAGCCCTGAGACGAGGCCTCTCCAGCGCCTCCAGCCCCCCGGCCCACAAGGTGCTGGGGCCCCAGCCGGGCCCAGGAGAGGCGAGGAGATGGCGACACCGTGCCTGGCGCTCACCTCGCATGTACTCGATGGTCCCGTCCAGCACCAGGTTGAGCAGCGGGTCGAAGCCCTTGAGGATGCCGCTGGCTGGGAGAACAGGGGGAGAGGGGGCGTGAGAGCCTCACGCCACGCAGGGCTGAGCTCTCCAGGGACGGGGTGGGAGGGGCGACACGCGGGCTGGCGAGCGCATCCCGTAGAGGTCTGGGGGCGGACGTCCCAGACCACGTGCCCCGTGGGGCTGCCCAGACGCCTTGCCCTGCCTGCCTGGCACAGGGGCAGCCGCGGCTGACACACATGCGCCGGCATGACCGTGTCCAGTGAGCTCCACTCCTGACACAGGATGTGAATCTGTGTCACTCTCATAGCTTGAGACTTTCTCTCTCTTTTTTTTTTTTGAGTTGGAGTCTCACTGTGTCGCCCAGACTG
>NW_007079819.1:5420-9262 GCF_000164805.1 Carlito syrichta | reverse complement strand
TCACCTCAGCCTCCCAAAGTGCTGGGATGACAGGCTGAGCCACCGAGCCCGGCTGGGACCTTCTCTTCTTGACTATTTAAAGCGGTAAAGCCTTTCCCTACTTGTGAGCACGCGGCACCCAGACACGCGGCCACGTGTCCGCACGAGAGAATGGCCCGGAGAGAGGGAGGTGGCTGGGACACCGGTCATGTGTAGACAGGCCTCAAGGACACCATGCCCCGTGAAGCCCAGACACAGGACGCTCTGTGACCTCATTAGATGAAATGTCCAGAACAGGCAGGTCCACAGAGGCAAGACGTGAACTCGTGGGTGTGGGGCCTGGGGCAGGACGGGGCTTCCTTCGGGGGATGGAATGCTCTGGAACGGGTGTAACTGCACCGCCTGATGCGTGGAGAGTTCTTCAGCAGGTTGATGGGGATCAAGGAATAAACCTGGATTGGGCTCGGTGGCTCAGCCTGTCGTCCTAGCACGTTGGGAGGCCGAAGCGAGAGGATTGCCTGAGCCCACGGGTTTGAGACCAGACCGGGCAACTTGGCAAGACCTCGTCTCTACAATAAATAAAAATATTAGCCAAGTGTGGTGGCGTGCACCTGTGGTTCCGGCTACTTGGAAGGCTGAGGCAAAAGGATCACCGGAGCCCAGCAGGTCAATGCTGGGGTGGCTGTGAGCGTGCCACTGCACTCCAGCCTGGGCGACGGAGTGAGACTCCAACTCAAAAAGAAAAAAGAGTAAGTCTGCCTGCTTTGGATAGAAGCCTACAGACCCACACAGCAGAGCCGCCGGACGTGACCTTCCCAGTCCTTCTGCCCGCTGACCTCATGGCTCACTGACCGGGCGATGCACCTCCCTGCACGGGACGTCTGGTGACCAGGGCCAAGCCACAAGTCCTTGGGAGGCCCGTTTCCGGCTTGGAAGGCTCCTGGCCGCCGCGCTCCCCATCTCTGCACCCATGGAAGCCACTTCTGCTGCCCCAGCAGGTTCCAGGCCGCTTCCTCAGGTGCCAGCCGAGGCACGCCGGGCGCCTCTCCCTCCCCGGTCTCAGCTGCAAGTGGCATCTCGCACATCACTCACCTGCCTTGGCTCTCCCCACCCCTGGAGGGCCCAGGAGCCATGCGGCGGCACCATCCCCTAGAGGGCGGGGCTGGCAGCCTGTGCAGGGTGGGGGTCTGCAAACCACGGCCCCTGCCTGTCTCTGTAAACACAGTTTCATCGGCCCGTGGCTGCGCTCACCAGCACACGGACAGGGCCGAGGGGCTGAGAGACCACCAGGTGCAAGGCCGGACACACTCCCGCCTGGCCCCACAGGGACGTCCGCCGCCGTGGGAACTTCTGCTGCTGCTGGGTCTGTGCCCTGGCCCCACAGCCCCCCTCCCCGTGCTCAGGCCCCCTGCTGCAAAGCGCTGACGGTACCACCCCATGGGGTGATGCGTTCAGGGCTCAGATGGGCCGCTGCAGTGAGCCTGCCCGACTCAGGGGAATGGCAGAGGCCCCAAGAGAGGTGGGCCTGTCTCTTAAGACAGAGCCAGTGCTCCCCTGACCTGGTGGGCTGAGTGTGTAACCCCTCCTCCCCACGGTGGCCTGGGACCTGGGACTCTGACAGATGCCACTCCTGTGTTGAGGTTATACGACACAGATGAAGGAACCGCTATAATTAAGGTCCCAGAGCAGCCGGCTGTGAGTCAGTCTATAGGGAGACCATCCTGGGTGGGCCTGCCCTAATCAGGCGAGCCCCTCCTGGATGAAGCGTTCAGAGGACGGAGACCCCCTGCTGGCCCAAGCCACCAGGGCGCTGGCAGACTGAGGCCGTGTGGGGAGCAGAGGGCCCGCGGGGAGGGGCCTGAGACGAGCCTGTCCCCCCACCAGCCAGTGAGGACGGACACAGAAGCCCCTGCACCCTCCAGCAGATGGACAGAACCCCTTAATGGAAAGACCCCGATGCTTTTAGCCCCGGCGGTGAGGAGACAGAGACCGCATGTTCTGCTGGCAGCTCTCCCCCTCCATTGTGACTCGTTCCCTCACCCCACCGGCCACCCATGCTCTGACATGCAGCCGCCGGTCACAGAGACCCTTCTGGGGGAGACTGCTGGTGGACGGGACGGCCCCAAGGCCCCCAGATGGTGGCCTATGCCCCACGGCCCACCTTTGTGTGTCTAGGCCTGATTATAATATGCTCACGTGTTACGTTTCTACTCAAGTGAACGCGGGTCATGTGCACTCACGTGTAAGCCCAACACGTGTGCACAATGAACTTCCTCCATGAATGCTATGTCTCCTGTACCCAACAGGACACACATGTGCTGTCTCTACCTGGCCTCAACCCCTACCTCTGCTTTCTATTTTCTCCCCATCGTTTTTGTTTTGCTTTTTGAGTCTCACTCTGTCCCCAGGCTAGAGAGCAATGGTACGCTCACAGTTCACTGCAGCCTCGACCTCCTGGGCTCAGGCGATCCTCTCACCTCAGCCTCCCAAGTAGCTGGGACCACAGGTGCGTGCCACCACACCCGGCTAATTTTTTGATGTTTTTGTAGTGACAAGGTCTCGCCAAGTTGCCCAGGCTGGTCTTGAACCCCCGGGCTCAGGCAATCCTCTCGCCTCCGCTTTCCAAGGTGCTGACAGGCATGAGCCACTGGGCCCAGCTTTTTGTTTGTTTGACTTGACGTCTCACGGTTGCCCTCCGGTTGCCCAGGCTGGAGGGCAGTGGCACAACCAGGGCTCCCTGCAGCCTCAACCTCCTGGGCTCAGGTGACCCTCCTGCCTCAGCCTCCCAAGTAGCTGGGACTACAGGCCTGTGCCACTATGCCCGGCTACCTTAAATTTGTAGAAACAGGGTCTTGCTATGTTGCCCAGGCTGGTCTCAAACTTCTGGGTTCAAGCGATCCTCCTGTCTCGGCCTCCCAAGGTGCTGGGATTGCAGGGGTGAGCCCCGCGCCTGGATGACTTTCTCCGTTTGAAGTGCGCTTTGCAGTCTCACTTCCCGCCTACACGCTGAAACCCCTTAGGACCAAAGTTCTCCTTTAAACTTGATCCTGATCTTTTCCTGCCAACACCAGAATTGCAGATCCTCACCCTACAACCATAAGGACCTAAGTTTTACTGACAACCGGTGGACTTGGAAGAGGACCCCACAGTGCTGGCCCCCAAAGACAACCCTGTATCCCCATCAGGTGGGAGACCTTGAGCTCGAGCAGACTCCTGACTCGCGGATTCGGTGACACGAAAAACACAGGCTGCTGAAGCTGCTATGTCGGCGGGAATCTGTTGGGGGGGGTGAAAACGGGCACCAGCACCTTGATGCGCAACAGCTGCCTCTGGCTCCCCGTCGGGAAGGAGCCAACACTGGTTCAGATTCAAATTCCTGGCCCTGCCCGGTGGCTCACGCCTGGAATCCCAGCACTTTGGGAGGCCGAGGCGGGGGCATCACTGGAGCCCAAGCGCTTTGAGACCAGCCCGGGCAACGTGGCGAGACCTTGTCTCTACCAAAACCAAAACAAACTGGCTGCGTCTGGTGGTGGTGCCTGCAGTCCCGGCTCCTTGGGAAGCCGAGGCGGGAGGATCGCTTGAGCTCAGGAGTTCGAGACCAGCCTGGGCACCACAGGGAGAGCCCCGTCTCTCGAAAGAGAAAAAACCAGTCAGGCGTGGGGGCGCGCACCTGTGGTTCCAGCTACGCGGGAGGCTCCACCCTCGGGGACCCCAGGCGCCGCTTGGGGCACGTCGGGGTCACGACTCGAGGGGCTCCTGGCGCGGAGGGGGTGGAGGCCAGGGAGGCTCAGGACGGCCCCCGCCCGAGGACGACCTGGACCCGAAGTGCGCAGCCCGCGGGGGAGACCCTGCGCCAGGGGAGC
>NW_007079819.1:0-4193 GCF_000164805.1 Carlito syrichta | reverse complement strand
CGTGGCGCGCGCTGGGCGGCCGGGCGTTTGGAACCAGCTGGCGACGGAGCCAGACCCGTGTCTGCAGAAATAAAAAGCAAGGAAAAAGCACAGTTGGCGTGGTGGCACCTGCCGTCCCAGCTGCTCGGAAGGCTGAGGTGGGAGGCTCGCTTGAGCCCGGGAGGTCGGGGCTGCACTCCGGCTGGGAACGGAGCCGGCCCGTCTCTTAAACAGGCAGAGGAGTGCGTTTTGTGTTTCCGAATGTCCTCTCTGTCCCGGGTCCTGCGGCTCGGGGGGCGGTGCCCCTCACAGCTGGCCGACGGGCTGCCAACGGGACTTGTCTCCTCCTCCGACTGAAGGCGTCTCTGTCCCGCTGCTGTGTGGCTTTTGTCCCCGTGTCCTCGGTCTGTTCTCGACACAGCAGGAGGGACCTTTTCCAGCACGTCCTGGGCCCGGTGGATCAGAAAGGGTGCTGGGGACGTCCCTCCCTTTCTGGCTGTCCTGGACCCCTGAGGCTTGGTGCTGGCGTGTCGCTCTCCCATCTTTTTGCTACCCTGGGATGCCCCGTTCTCTGCGAGGCCATCACTCCCCACCTGCGGCTTCCTGGGAAGCTCCCTTCGCAGAAGCTCCCTCAGCCCCCGTGGTTCCCCGGCCTCCCCGTGCTCCCGACCTCCTTGCAGGTCAGAGTGATCTGGGCAGGGACTTTGAGTTCTGCAGAAAAGGTGGGAGAGAGAGCGCTGGGGGGAGGGACCCAGCTTGCCTGGGAAGGTACTTCAGAGGCAGCGGTCCCAAGGGACCGCTTTGTGAAGGATTCGTAGGAGTTTGCCGGATTGGGTGGGAGAAGGCGGGTGTGGGAGGCAGCGGCCCCAGGGGAATTCTGAAGGATGAGTAGGAGTTTGCCAGGCGGGGTGGGAGAAGGCAGGTGTGCCAGGCAGGAGAGTGGACTGAGGGGGCAGGGGGGTGTGAGAGCTGGTGACGGCCAGGGCTTGGCTGTGGCAGCGCATAGGATGAGATGCTGCTCGGAGGGGGTGTCCATGCCCTGAGAAAGGCTCCATCCCGAGAAGGCCTGCAGGTGGACCTCGAGCGAGGCTGGAGGGCAGGGGCTGGTGTGGCGGTGACACGGCCCCTGGGCTGACCTGGGGCGCCAGAGGGTCGTGGGAAGCTCGCACACCAGGCCCTCGGCCTTCGTCTTGGTGGGCGGGGAGTCTGAGCTCTGTCCGGGGATGCGTGTGAGGGGTGTGGAGGCAGTGGGCACTCCTGCTTCTCCCGGGGCCACGGTCGGGGCTCCCACGGGGCGAGAGTGGGACTTCCGGCTGCCCGAGCAGCAGCCCGGCTCCCCGGGTGACCGTTGTGAGCGTGCCTGTGGCCCAGGCCGGGCTTCGCCCTCTCGCGTAGCCTGCCCTCTACCCTTACCAGGAGGCCCCACGCACTGGTGCCCTCTCCCCGCCTCCACCCCATGTCCTCCCACCTTCCTGGGCCTCCCAGAACATCGCAGTCCTCTCCGAAGGAGTGCCACCCCCAGTCTGGGCTCGCTTATGTGTTTTAGTCTGGGCTCGCTTGTGTGTTTTAGAGCCCTGCTGAAGACTGAGTATGGTGGCTCACGCCTATGATCCCAGCACTTTGGGAGGCTGGGCTGGGAGGATCATGTGAGCCCAGGAGATTGAGACCAGCCTGGGCAACGTAGTGAGACCCCATCTCTTTAAAAAAAAACCAATAAAAGCAGCAGTTGTTGACCTGGGGCGGCGGATGCATGGTGCTTCTGAAGTGGTGTCCCAAGACAGCTGTCGATGGCCTGGTGAGCGAAGGAGTCTGCCCTGTGACTGTAGGTTGGAGCCTGGCGGCAGGCCTGTCCTCATGTCCCCCAGGGCTGTGTCCTTGGGAAGAGTCCTCCCGGGACTCAAGCGGCTGAGGGGCCCTGAGGCGAGGCTGCCACCGCCGGCCTCCAGCGAAAGCCCAGGCTCGCTTTGGGGGACGTGGCCTGAAGGCCCCCGTGTCCTCAGGCGGCCTCTTCAGAGAGCGGCAGCACCGTCGTTCCGCCTTGCACAGAGGGTGCTGCCTGGGAGCCCTGACCCCAGAGCGGAGCGCCCAGGTGACTTCCACGAGGGTAGGCGGCGCGTTGTCAGCTTGGGGCCCAGTCTCTGGGCCGAGACTCCTTGCTCTGGTCATTCCCAAGCCCAGGTCCCCGCTCAGGAGCTGGCCTGGCGGCGTCCGCCGAGACTTGACCACCAGACGCGGGTGGCCAGCTTGACCTCTGGCCCTGCCGTGGCCGTCCTCTCCCCGGAGTGGGTGCTCGTGGGAGGGGCTGGACTGAGGGGCACCCTGTGAGTGGGCGGGGCCTGGAGGAGGGGGTTCCTGAGTCTGCTTCAGGTCGGGAGGAGGTGGCGGAAGGCAGGGAGGCTTCAGCCGCGTCCCTGCGACCGGGGGCCTCACCGCGCTGGCTCCCTCTGCCGGCCCTGGGCACGCCCGGCCCTGCTTCCCGCGGCAGGTGGCCGCGGCAGGGGTGCGGCCGAGACTCGTTAAAGGGTCTGAGAGGACCGCGGCTCTGAGCTTGTGCCACCTGGACTCCGGGGCCTTGAGCGAGAAGGTCCCAGACCAGGCTGGCCCCGTGCCGTGCAGAGGGCCTGGGTGTCGGGGCCAGACGGCGCCCTCGTCCTGGCGCCCGGCACCGAGAGCCACTGGGATCCCCGCCCGAGTCAGCGCTCCCCTTCCCCGCCCCCACCCTGGCAAAACCACACTGGCGGCACGGGCCTCGTGTCCTGGCGTGGCCCTTCTGGTGTGGACCCAGGTCACCGCGGGTGCACGCAGCAGCCTGTGTGTTCCGGTGGGGTCCCAGGGGCGTGGTTCTGTTTCTGCCTCGGGTTCGGGGCCGAGGTTGGGTGCTCCCGAGAGGCTGGGGCTGGCCTCAGCCCCGCACATGCTCCTCTCTCGGCTTCCTCCCTGTGGATGCCGGAGCCGCTGGGTTCAGGTGGGCCCCACCCCGCGAGACCTTGTCAGACAGTGGATGAGGACTCTGGGGCAGGGGAGGCCAGAGCCTCGGTAGGGGACTGGCAAGTGGGGCCAGCTCTCGTGGGTGCGTTTTCCCAGGCGAACGCACTCTGGCCTTGCTGGAAGGGGCGGGTGGCCCTTCCAGCCCTCAGCTGCCCTCCCAGGGGCGTCCGTGTCTCCAGGCCTGGGCCTTGGCCCCTGCCCGGCTTTGAGAGCTGTCTCGAGGGCTCTGGCCTGCGGTGACCCCGAGTGAGGCGACGTGCTCGTGGCTCCCCGACGCCGGCTCGTCCCCTTCTGTGGCAGTTACTCTTGCCCGAGGACCTGGCCTCTCCTCGCACCCCCAGCAGCTGCTGCCCACGTGGTGGGCGAGGGTCTGAAAGCCCCGGCCTGCTCGCCCTCTTGCTAGGAAGATGAGGCCAGCTGTTGGTCGACTGCCAGCCCTGCCCCCTCATCTGCCCGGGACTGGACCCTGCCCGCTTGGGTCTCCCGGGGAGTGGGTCAGGGGCAGCTGCCTGTGCCCCGCGGGTGTCGGCGTGACCTGTTGCGTCCTCAGCCCATCCTGCCCAGGACCTGGGGTCCTCGGGCCCCTTGGCCTGTCTGCTTCCTGCGTTCTGGGGGGCCGAGGGATGCTGGCCTGGAGGTCCCGGGGGGCTGTGCCCTGTGAAAGCCGTCATGTGACCGGCCCATGTTTCCCAGAATGCCGATGGGCACAGGCCTACCGGGCACCGAGGCTCACCCAGGCCCCCCACCTTGCCCTGGGGCCTGGCCACCAGCGACGCCAGGACCCAGGGACGGAGTCGCCGCTTCGCTCTGTCCCTGCTGTGGCTTCTCCCTTGTCCCCATGGGTCCTGGGAGGCCTGCGAGGCACTGTATTAGATGCAGAGGCTGGGGAGCATGGGAGGCGGCCTGCTGCCCTGGGGCCTCGAGCCGGGTCTCCTGAGGCGGGTGCGCTCTGTGTCCTTGCATGGCCCCACCCTGTCTGTCTCCTTGAGAGGCGGGAACCTCCAGACCACTCTTGGGGCACCATGGACGCCTGCGCCTGGCCCCGCAGGCTGCCCAGTCTGTCTCACGGCCATACCTCGGCCCTGACCTGCGTGTCCCGCAGGCAGCCTGTGAGTACGGCATGGTGCACGTGCTGTCGGAGACCGGGGCCCCCCGGGGCAAGGACTACTGCATCCTCTACAACCCGCAGTGGGCGCGCCTGCCACACGACCTCAGCAAGGCGGTGA
>NW_007079818.1:0-1312 GCF_000164805.1 Carlito syrichta | reverse complement strand
CTGCACTCCAGTCTAGGTGACAGAGTGAGACTCCAACTCAAAAAATAAATAAATAAATAATGTGGAATGAAAAAAAGCAAGTGGTAAAAGACTACTATGGAATAATAAACACAAAACTCTGGCAATCCCCTGGAGTCCCCTCCCACAGTGGGAGATTGTCTGTTCTCTTAATAAATCCTGCTTTCTTTTTTTTTTTTTTTTTTTCTGAGTTGGAGTCTGTTTCAACCAAGCTGGAATACAGTGGCATGCTCATAGCCACATAGCCTTGACCTGCTGGGCTCAGGTGATCCTTTTGTTTCAGCATTCCAAGTAGCTGGAACTACAGGTATGTGCCATCATACCAGGCTATATGTTTTTTTGTTTTGTTTTGTTTTTAGAGACGAGGTCTTACCAAGTTGCCCAGGCTGGTCTCAAACCTTTGGGCTCAGGCAATCCTCTCATCTCAGCCTCCCAAAGTGCTAGGATTACAGGCATGAGCTACTGTGCCTGGCATAAATCCTGCTTTCTAAAAAAACAAAAACAAAAAAACTCAAGATAGTTGTTACCTCTGGGAGCTGAGGAGTTGGGGAATAGAATAGGAAGGATTTTACAAGTGGACGAAAAGATGTGGGTGATGTTCTAGAATGGTACTGTCCATTAGCCACATGTGGAATTTTTATTTAAAAGTAAATTAATTAGAATTAAATAAAATTTAAAAGTCAATTCCTTAGTCACACCTGCCATATTTCAAGAGCTAAAAGTCACATGTGGCCAGTGACGACTATATTGGACAGTACAGACTTATAGAATATTTCCAAGATCACAAAAAGTTTTATTGAACACCCCTGGCCTAGGTCAGAGGTTGACAAAGTTTTTTAAAAATTATGTTTATTTACTTTTTTATTTTGTAGAGATATGGTCTCACTCTATTGCCCAGGTTGAGCAACAGAGCAAGACCCCAACTCTAAAAAATTCCTGATTTTTATCATTGTAGTGTGGTCATATGCAAGATTATGTCCTTATTTTTCAGGAAATACACAATGAAAATACTTGGGGTAAAGGAAGATTACATATTCAACTTACTGTCAAACAGTTCAGGAAAAAACTGAGAAAGAGATAGGAAGTTTGGGAAAATGTTGGTAACATTTTAAGAATTTGGGTGAGAGGTATACAGCACCTGTAGTTCCACCTACTTGGAAGGTTGAGGTCGAAGGATCGCCAGAGCCCAGCAGGTCAATGCTGGGATGGCAGTGAGTGTGCCACTGCACTCTAGCCCAGGTGATGGAGTGAGACTCCAACTCAAAAAAAAAAAAAAAGATAGCTTATTTTTAAA
>NW_007079817.1:97089-98126 GCF_000164805.1 Carlito syrichta | reverse complement strand
ACATGTAGTTCCGGCTACTTGGAAGGCTGAGGCGGAAGGATCGCCGGAGCCCAGCAGGTCGAGGCTGCGGTGGCCGGCAGCAGCCACTGCACTCCAGTCTGGGCGACAGAGTGAGACTCCAACTTAAAAAAAAAAAAAAAGAAGACCTCGTCTCTATAGAAAAAGTTTTTTAAAAAAACATTGCCAGGCATGGTGGTGCACACCTGTAGTCCCAGCTACTCAGGAGGTTCAGGCTGGAGGAGCACCTTAGCTCAGGAAGTCAAGGCTAGAGTGATCTGTGATTGTGCCACTGCACTCCAGTCTGGACAGAGGAGACCCTCGCTAACAAAACAGAACAAAAAACAGAAAAAGAAAAAAAAAGAAAACTGCATCATTTAAGTCACTGTGCTTTTTTTTTTTGGTTGGAGTCTCTGAGTCTCTTTGTCACTCAGGCAGGAGTACAGTGACACACTCGACCTACTGGGTTCAGGCAATCTTTCAGCCTCAGCCTTCCAAGTAGCTGGAACTACAGGTATGCACCACCATGCCTGGCTAATTTTTATTTATTTACTGTAGAGACAAGGCCTCACCAAGTTGCCCAGGGTGGTCTTGAACCCCTGAGCTCAAGTAATCCTCTCACCATGGCTTCCCAAAGTGCTGGGATTACAGGCATGAGCCACCATGCCTGGCCACTGTGATTCTTAACTCCTAAATACCTAAATCTGCATCAGCAGGGCAATGACTAAACAAACCACTATCTATCTATACCTATGGGAATATAATACAGCAGTAAAAAAGAATGAACTAAATCTTTGTGCAGTAGCTTAGAAAGACCTCCATGTCATTGTTGGGAAGAAAGGGCAAGTTGCATAAAAACAGGTATACCCTGCAGTCCCAGCTATGCAGCAAGCTGTGCAGAAAGATCCATTGAGCCCAGGAGTTTAAGTCCAGCCTGGGCAACATAGCAAGACTCTGCTTTTTTTGTTTTTGTTTTTTTGTTTTTTTTTGAGTTGGAGTCTCACTCCGCCGCCCAGACTGGAGTGCAGTGGCCGCTCCCG
>NW_007079817.1:92028-96675 GCF_000164805.1 Carlito syrichta | reverse complement strand
CGCCTTTGGGAGGCTGAGGTGAGTGAATTGCCTGAGCCCACGGGTTCGAGACCCGCCTGGGCAGCGAGACCTCATCTCTACAATAAATAAAATAAAAAAAATCAGCCGGGCGTGGTAGCTCATGCCTGTAATTCTGGCTACTCGGAAGGCTGAGGCGGAAGGATCACCGGAGACCAAGCAGGTGAGGCTGCGGTGGCCGGGAGCGGCCACTGCACTCTAGTCTGGGCAACAGAGTGAGACTCCAACTCAAAAAAAAAACCCTAAAACTTTGGAAGGCTGAGGCAGGAGGATCACTTGAGGTCAGGAGTTCAAAACCAGCTGGGGCAACATAGTGAGACCCTGTCTCTACACAAAATTTTTACAAAAGGAAAAAAACAGTCAGGCATGGTGGCTCACGCCTGTAATGCCAGTATTTGGGAGGCAGAGGTGAGATAATTGCCTGAGCCCAGGGGTTTGAGATTAGACTGGGCAACTTGGCGAGACCTTGCCTCTACAATAAATAAAAAAATTAGCTGGGCGTGATGGTGCATGCCTGTAGTTCCAGCTATTTGGAAGGCTGAGGCAGGATTGCCTGAGCCTAGCAGATCGAGGTGTGATGGCCATGAGGGTGTCACTGCACTCCAGCCTGGATGACAAAGTGAGACTCTGACTCAAAAAAAAAAAAAAGTTTAAAAAAGAAAAATCCACAAACTACTGCTATTTAAGCTGCCTGTGAACTTAACTGTGTAATAAAATGTATAAAACTTTTCCTTGGAGGGCGTATGAGTGATTTTGCACCCCCTATGGGACATTTGGCAATGCTGAGACTTTTTTTTAGAGACAAGGTCTCACTCTGTCCCCAGCCCAGAGTGCAGTGGCCCACTTACAGTCCCCTGAAGCCTCAAACTCCTGGGCTCAGGTGATCCTCCAACCTCAGTCTCCTGAGTAGCTGGGACCACAGGTGTGCACCACTACACCTACCTAATTTTTTGAATTTTGTGTGGAGATGAGGTCTCACTCATTCCCCAGGCTGGTCTTGAACTTCTGGGTTCAAGTGATCCTCCTGCCTTAGTCGCCCAAAGTGCTAGGATTACAGGTGTGAACTTATGCACCCAGCCTGAAGACATTTCTGGTCATAACAAATGAGCAGGGGGTTGCTCCTGGCATGTAGTGGGTAGAGACCATTGTCCTTGCTAAAAATCCTACAGCACCCAAGGCAGCTTCCACCACAAGGAATGATCCACCCCCAATGTCAACAGTGCTAAGGTTGAAAATCTCAGGTCTGGAAGGGCAGACACAGCAAATGGAGAAGACTAGGCTCCACCAGGGAGGACACAAAGTGTGGAGGGTAAGAAAGTCTCATATCACATGTTAGCACTGAGTCTTTTACAAAATCATGCTATGGTCTCTGTTATTAACTTTTTTTTTTTTTTGAGTTGGAGTCTCATTCTGCTGCCAAGGCTGGAGTTCAGTGGCACGCTCACGGCCGCCACAGCCTCCACCTTCTGGGCTCAGGCGATCCTTCCACGTAGCTGGGACCACAGGCATTTGCCACCATGTCCAGTTCATTTTTTGATTTATTGTAGAGATGAGGTCTCCCCTTGTTGCTCAGGCTGGTCTCGAACCCCTGGACTCAGGTAATCCTTTCACCTCTGCCTCCCAAAGTGCTGGGATTACAGGCGTGAGCCACTGTGCCCGGCTCTGTTATTAACTTAAACAAGCACATGAGGAAGATGTTCCACATCATCTCAAAATCCAGTGCAAATCAGACAAAATTTGTGGCCAGTAACAGGGGAACTGTGTGGCTGAATTGACACCAGGGCTATACGTAGGAACCAGGTGAGTATCATGATTGACGCCATGGTGGGCGCTGCAAATGACTCAGAATGCCTGACAGCAGGCCTATAGGTGGTGAGTCCAGAGGTTCAGAGCCTTATACCAAGAAGGAGGACATGTCACGTTTCCCATCAAGATAGAAAAGGAAAAGTTGGGCATGGTGGCACACACCTGTCGTCTAAGCTACCAGCAAGGCTGAGGCAGGAGGATCGTTTGAGACCAGCAGCTTGAGGCTGCAATGAGCCATGATCGCACTACTGCACTCTGGCCTGGGTAACAGAATGAGACCCCAACTCAAAAATAAAAATCAGGACTGGCACAGTGGTTTATGCTTATAAACCAAACACTTTGGGAAGCTAAGGTGGGAAGATTGCTTGAGTGCAAGCTTGAGTCCAAGGTGGGAGGATTGCTTGATATCAGCCAGAGCAACATAGTGAAACCTAAAAATTAGCCAGGAGTGGTGGGGTGCACCTGTATTCTCAGCTACTTGGGAGGCTTACACAGGAGGATCATCTGAGCCCAGGAATTCAGTGGGCCATGACTGTGCCTCTGCACTCCAGCCTGGAATAGAGTGACTCCTACTCAAAAAATTTAAATTAAATTAACATTTTACACTGGGCTCGGTGGCTCAGCCTGTAATCCTGCGCCTTGGGAGGCTGAGGTGAGTGGATTGCCTGAGCCCGTGGGTTCGAGACCCGCCTGGACAACTTAGTGAGACCTCATCTCTACAATAAATCAAAAAATTAGCCGGGCGTGGTACCGCGCACCTGTAGTTCCAGCTACTTGGAAGGCTGAGGCAGAAGGATCGCCGGAGCCCAGCAGGTCAAGGCTGCGGTGGCCGGGAGCAGCCACTACACTCCAGTCTGGGCGACAGTGTGAGACTCCAACTCAAAAAAAAAAAAAAATTAACATTTTAAGCTGGGTGAGGTGGCTCACATTTGTAACCCCAGCACTTTGGGAGGCAGAGGCAAGAGGATTACCTGAGCCCAGGGGTTGAGATCAGCCTGGGCAACTTGGTGAGATCTCGTCTCTACAATAAATCAAAAAAATTAGCTGGGTATGGTGGTGCATGTCTGTGGCTCCAGCCACTCGTAAGGCTGAGGCAGAAGGATTGCCTGAGCCCAGCAGGTGGAGGCTGTGGTGGTTGTGAGCACGCTACTGCATTCCAGCCTGGGTGATATAGTGAGACTCGATCTCAAAAAAAAAAAAAAAATTAAAATTTTAAAAGCAAGAAGGAAAACAAAACCAAAAAAAATTAAAATTTTAAAGTAAGGAAAGAAAACAAAGGAAAACCTGCCATTGTGCAGAGGCAGGGGAGGCTCTCCTGGGCCTCAGAGCTCCAGGCCGAGATGAGCCTGGAGGCCTGCCATGTCCCCCATGCATCGTTGCCCGAGCCTGTACCTGGGACTTCTCCACGGAGGCCGTGTGCTTGTCACACATGGGGCTGATCTCCATGCTGCGCTCACGTTCAAGGTCGCCCTGCTGGAAGAACTCGGCCATGATACGGTCTGTCCACTGGCGGTACAACTCAAGAGGCTTGGTGGGGTTGCTGAGGTCTGCGCAGTGCACCATGTTCCGGAGGACCTGGCGGAGCAATGGGAGACCCTCAGGGGGCTGGGCCTCTGTCCCAGTCTGGGGCCTCAGACTTGACTTTCTTTTTTTTTTTTAAAGAGATGAGGGGGAGGAGTCTTGCTATGTTGTCCAGGCTGGTCTTGAATTCCTGACCTCAAGTGATCCTCCTACCTTGGCCTCCTGAGTACTTGAATTAAAGACTTGTACCCTCATGCCCTGCTTCCAGGTTTTCTTATTGCCTATCTGGGGGCCAGGAATGGGAGAAGAGGTGGGTAGAAGGAGGAAGAGCAGAGGTGTGGGGGAGTGTGTGGGAGAGAGGAAGAGAGATGAGGTGGGGAGAGAAGGGAAAGGCAGGTGGGGGGAGGGCAGAAGAGATGGGGGAGGGGAGAGGGGGTGGAGGAAGGGGAGATGAAAGAGGCTAATGAACAAAGGAGAGGAGCAATGGGGGAGGTGGGAGAACCTGGCGGAGACAGGAAAGGGAGAAGAGGCTGGAAAGTGAAGACGGTGGAGGAGACAGAGGAGAAAAAGAGAGACAGGAAGATGGGCAACTAGGAGACAGACCTAAAGGGTGGGGGGAGAGAGGGCCCAGTCTCCCTGGATGGTGGGAGGATCACCTGGATGCGGTCGGAGTAGTTGTCCAGCAGAAGAACCCCCGAGCTGGTCACTTTCTTGGTCTCCACCATAGTCTTCAGGTCAGCCAGGAGGGTCATGTGCTTGGACATGTCAGTAGCCAGCACCTGCGGGCGAGGGGGCGTCATAGGGGCCGTGGAAGCCCGCCCACTAGTTCCATTCCCGGGCTCTGGAGTTGTCACTTGCAGAAGACAGCCCCTCCCTCCAGGTTCCAGAGGGTTCCTCTGGACTCAGACCCCCCCCCCCCAAATCCCAGACTCATTGGCTTCCTTTCCCGCTCTGGCCCCGTTCCTGCCGGGCCCACCATGTCGATGACCATCTTGCGCAGGCTCTGCCGCTGGCGCTTGCTGAGGTTCTGAAAGATGTCGCAGTTGTCCTCCTGCAGCAGCTTGAAGCCCACGGCCAGGTGGTGATTCTCGAGCACCGACTCATCGTTGTACATGAGCGCCAGCTCCGAATCTGCCGCCCAGATGGGTGGTCAGGGGAAGGCCCACGTGGCAGTCTCACGCTCAGCCTGGACGGCCCCGTCCCTAGCCCACCGGACGCTCAGGCTCCAGCCCGGGCAGCCCCACCTCCACCGCGCACGAGCCCAAGCTCTGGCCTGGCCGGCCCCGCCCCCAGGCATGCGCG